>NW_026693337.1:0-80996 GCF_021218885.2 Marmota monax
AATGTGTTCATTTTTCGCGACCCCTTGCCCACAAGGAAGACGCAACTCGGGAATCTTCTTTCAACAGTTTATTCAGGCCCTGGATATTTCTTCTTCTCTCCTCGAATGCCCCTCCCAGCCTTAATAAAGCATCCCAAGCCCCAATGCAAAGCTGCCGCGTGGAGCTTTCTCACAGGGTGGTGAAAAATCATGTGCCAACTTTCCCAGATAAGAAGTTGTTTGTCACATACCACAGCGGAGCCAGCGTCATCTTGTAATGGCGACCATAATCTGCAGAAACGGCAGAAGTGGCTCACCACAGTTCCCCCTTTTTGTTTTTGTAAAGTTTCCTTTAAGGTGTGATGAGCACGCTCAACAATGCCTTGTCCTTGAGGATTGTAAGGCAGACCATGAGTAAGTTGCACTCCCATGGTAGAACAAAAGGATGTAAATTGTCTGCCAGTATAAGCAGGTCCATTATCAGTCTTAAGGGATGCAGGAGCACCCCATGCTGCCCATGCTTCTAGGCAATGAGTAATAACATTACGTGCCTTCTCTCCCGACAAAGCAGAGGCATGAATAACTCCAGAGCACGTATCAACAGAAACATGTACATACTTGAGGTTACCAAAGTCAGGTATGTGCATCACATCCATTTGCCAGACAACCAATGGCTTCAATCCCCGTGGGTTCACTCCATAAGTAGGAGGATGAAGAAATGTGACACAATGGGGACATTGTAATACTATCTGACGAGCATCCACTCTTGAAATGGAAAAACGCCTGCGCAGCGTTAAAGCATTAACATGGAAATTCTGGTGAAATAATTTAGCCCCCTCTAAGGAGGAAGCCAAGCATATCAACTGGCCTCTAGTGGCTGAGTCCGCACAGGCATTACCCTGTGATAACGGACCAGGAAGAGAGGTGTGAGCCCGTATGTGCATTGGATAAAAAGGAGCAGTGCGGCTACAGATAAGTTGTTGAAGCTGATTAAAGTAAGCAGATACATTATGGGCATTACTAATAGCTCCCACGGCCTCCAGGACTTTGAGTGCTTGTACCACATAAATGGAGTCCGAGATAAGATTAAAAGGAAAAGAACACTGTTTAAAAACCTCAATAACAATTTGCAGTTCAACCCATTGTGGATTACCAGGAGCAAATTGATGCTGAACAGGGGGAGAATCATTAATTACATAAGCTCCCATTCCAGACTTGGAACCATCAGTGAAAATATTAACAGCCCCCGGAATTGGATTGGGTGAAGTTACCTTAGGGAAAATGATGGGATGTTCTTTAACAAAATGGAGTAATGGATGGGAAGGGTAATAATTATCAATATCCCCTCGAAACGAGCAACATAGAAAAGCCCAGTTGTCTAGAGTAGCGCACAAAACATTAAGTTGAGCCTTAGTATAGGGTATAATAAGAGAAGAAGGTGATTGTCCGAAAAATTGAATGCTTTGGTGCATCCCTTTAAGTGCTAACGCTGCAACAGCATCAGGATAGTATTCTAAAGATTTTCCTGGGGATATATGTGGGTGGATCCATAGTAAAGGCCCATCTTGCCACAGTACTCCAGTAGGCTGCCACATAGTGGCAAGCACACATAACTGGAAAGGTTTATCACTGTGGAGCCTGCATAGAGTAGCATGTTGTATAGCTTCTTCTACTGTTATAAGGGCTGCCCTAGCCTCTTTGGTGAGGCTACGAGGAGAAGCAAGATCTGGATCACCCTTAAGGGTAGCATACAAAAGCTGGAGCACACCATTAGGAATATGTAAATATCCCCTTATCCAATTAATATCTCCCAGCAGTTTTTGAAAATCATTCAGAGTTTGGAGATCCTGAGTTCTTATGGTGATTTTTTGCGGTTTCAATTTGTCATGCCCAATGATTGCTCCCAAATACTCAATAGAAATCCCCGTTTGAACATTTTCAGGTGCGATATGTAGCCCATATTGAGCTAACAGCTTTACTAAGTCTTTATAGGCCTCATTAACTGTCTGCTCTAACTTAGCGGCCAATAACACATCATCCATATAATGAATGATCTTGATGGAGGAATACTTATGTCTGAGAGGTGCGAGTGCCTTCCCCACATACATCTGGCACATCGTGGGACTATTAGCCATTCCCTGCGGCAACACTACCCACTCAAACCTAAGATCTGGCTCCTCGTGGTTACACGAGGGAAGGGTGAAAGCAAAACGTTGTGAGTATTTAGGATGCAAAGGAATAGAAAAGAAACAGTCTTTAATGTCAATAGCAATAATATGCCAGCCCTGAGGAATAGAGGAGAGCAGAGGCAGCCCTCTTTGAATGGACCCCATAAGTTGCATTTGAGCATTAACTGCTCGTAAATCATGCAGTAGGCACCACTTTCCTGATTTTTTCCTAATAACAAATATGGGAGTATTCCATGGAGAAGTAGAAGGTTGGATGTGACCCAAGTCCAGTTGTTCTTTGATTAAATTATGGGCCGCTGCCAATTTAACCGTGGGAAGAGGCCACTGAGGCACCCAAACAGGCTCCTCGGTGAGCCATGTTATGGGTATTTGAGCCCCAGTGGCCCCTAGGAAAAACCCAGACCAAATCTGTTAAGCTTTTGATGACCTTGCACAGGATGCCTACGCCCCTGTAGGTGTTTTCCTAGTCCTAGACCTGGCCTATACCCCATATTTTGCATAATCTGTTGAGACACAGGGGAATAGTCATTACTAAGAGTGAACCCCATGTCTTTCATCAGATCACGACCCTATAAAGAGATAGGTAAATCAAGTACATAAGGCTGAAAAGTGCCATTGTGTCCTTCTGGGTCCTTCCAAGATAGATGTCTACAGCTGATTTGAGGGGCTTGGGCATATCCCAAACCTCTCAGTGATTGATCTGAGAGCTGCACCAGCCACCCCTTTGACCAGTCCTTTTGTGCAATTATACTACGATCTGCTCCAGTATCGAGCAATCCCAAAATTGATTTACCTTCTATGGTTAAGTTTAAATTAGGACGGTCATTCATATCTAAGGACAAATAAACAGAATTCCCTCCAGTAACTCCAATCTCATCACTTGTCCTTGAAAAGGAATCAGCAGGAAAGCGGGTATGCAGACTGGGTAGAAGTAGCAATTGGGCAATCCGGTCTCCTGGGGAAATAGACACAATGCCCCTTGGAGCTTCCACCATAACTTTTATTGCCCCTACAGTATCAGGGCTAATGACTCCAGGAAAAATATGAAGACCTTGTAAAGTAGAGGATGCACGTCCAATTAGCAAACCTACAGTGCCAGGCGGTAAAGGCCCTTTGAACTCAGTTTCCACCAATTGGACTCCCATCTTAGGTGTTAATACGAGTCTGGAAGTGGAACAGAGGTCCAATCCCACGGCACCTGTAGTGGCTTTCCGTGTCTCATGGGATGGCGTAGAGATGGCCATGTCTCGGGTTTGGGTGTGACATTCTCCATTGCCCCATATATTTGTGGGCCCTGGGGTCGGGGGCCCCTTCGGCAGTTTTTTGGCCCAGCTGAAATAGGCTGTCCATGGATGTCCCTCACTGATCTACACTCTTTTGCCCAATGCTTCCCTTTTTTACATTTTGGACACAGCCCTGGTTGACGAAAGCCATTGGAAGGGCCACCGTTAGGGGGTCCAGTAAAATTATCTTTTTTAGGACACTCACGTCTGAAATGACTGGGCTGACAACAATGGAAGCATGTTCCGGCACCAGGATTGCCCCCTTTTGCCACCCGAAGGACAGCAGCTGCAAGACCTGCATTAGTTAAAGGTCCTCCAATCTCTCTACACACTTTCATCCATGCTTCTATGCCCTTATTTTTATAAGGAGTGATTGCCGCTTTACATTCCTTGGTGCATTGCTCAAAGACCAATTGCTTGACAAGGGGCATGGCTCTATCAGGATCCCCAAAAATCTTTCCAGCGGCATCCACCATCCTTGCTACAAAATCTGAAAAGGGTTTTGTAGGGCCTTGTAGAATCTTGGTCAAATTGCCAGACACCTCTCCTCTATTTGGAAGCGACTTCCATGCCCGAATGCAAATGTTGTTAATTTGATCATATGCCTCAAGAGGAAATCCTGTCTGTTGATTTGCAAATCTACCCTGTCCCAAGAGCATATCCTTGTCCCAATGGGGGTGTCCCGCTGCATGGTTTTGGGCAGCCTGCTCTATTGCACCCTCTAGCACGAATGCTCTCCAGTCCAAATATTTACCCGGGGAAATGCAAGCCCGAACAAGGCTAGCCCAATCAGAGGGAGACATACAGTATCTAGACAGATTTTCCACCTGAGTCAGCGTGAAGGTGGCATCCACCCCATAAGTGCGTACAGACTCCGCCAAGGTCTTCACAATTTTAAAATCTAAGGGTTCATGGAGTCTTCCCCTGTTGTCATCCTGAAAAACTGGATAAGCAAGACCCATCTCAGCGTGAACAGCCCTCCATCTTTGGGCATGGAAAGCTCTTCCCGAAACGCCCCCACCATACGGCGGTGGATCCGGGGGATCGCTTTTCTTGAGCCCTTGTTTATGTTTGTTCCCTTCTCCTATAGCTAAACTCCCTAGCTGACGAGACAGCCTCCCGAGCTCTTCCTCCTCATCCTCCTCCTCCTCTGACCCACTTTCGCATGGGGGTGTATGCAGCGTACTGAGATCTGGATACAACCGTTTCCTCCCCCGTCTCATACTCCGCACACTCCCATCCTCCCGAGTCACTTCACTTTCTGTCGTCTCCGATTTTTCCTCATGCAATCGCTCTAAAACCTCCTGTCCTTTAGTAAGTGCTTCGTGACATCTGTCATCTGTAAGGCAACCACGGACCATTTTCCAAAGGGGGATCACCCCACCCTCTAATATGCCCTGCTCAGAAGCAAAGTCAAGATCTTTGCCTAATTTATCCCAACTAGGCACAGTAAGGCTGCCCGAAAATGCAAACCACGGTGCAGCGATATCTATCTTCTGTAAAAATCTCTGTAAAGTACTATGTTTCACTTCCAGTCCCTTGGAACGTAACAGGCCATCTAGGGCTAGCAGAAGCGGACTTGAAGATGCGGCACCCATGACACAACAACAAAGGAAGCACAAAAGAAAGAAAGTGAAAGTAGGAGCGAAAGTACACAGTGCAGCTGCAATAAAATGTAAGGCTCTCTCTTTCATTACAGAGGAGCTGTCCCGCTTTGGTGGTGGATCCCACTTACTAGGGACTAACCCCGCTTTGATCGCAGATCCCACTTACCTGGGACTAACCCCGCTTTGATCGCGGATCCCACTTACCTGGGACTAACCGGTGCACCACCCCTGACTGTTGAAAGTTCTGGTTCCCGGGTCTCGGCGCCACTTGTCGCGACCCCTTGCCCGCAAGGAAGACGCAACTCGGGAATCTTCTTTCAACAGTTTATTCAGGCCCTGGATATTTCTTCTTCTCTCCTCGGATGCCCCTCCCAGCCTTAATAAAGCATCCCAAGCCCCAATGCAAAGCTGCTGCGTGGAGCTTTCTCACAGGGTGGTGAAAAATCATGTGCCAACTTTCCCAGATAAGAAGTTGTTTGTCACAGACCACAGCGGAGCCAGCCTCATCTTGTAATGGCGACCATAATCTGCAGAAACAGCAGAAGCGGCTCACCACATTCATTATAATGAACCATTGATTTGAGAAGGCCCAAAACTTGGGAGCATACTAAGGCTAGATAAAAGATGACTCCTGCCCAGTATCAAAGAAATATGAACAAAACAAACTGTCACCTTAGCATTACTTCTAACCCTAGCCCTAGCCCTAACCCTAAACCTAACCCTAAACTTAACCTGATAAGAGAACCATTGATCATAGAATTCCCATAATTGGGAGGCTTGTGGCACAAGCTAAGTAATTAATTATATGCAGCATCAAAAAAATCTGACCAAATAATTATGGGAGGTATTTTAGTACATGCATATTTCCCTGTTTTCTCCTAAAGGGCCATTTGATATAGTCTTTTTTTTTTTTTTTGCATGTTTAAGCTTAGGCGTACTTTCACAAGGAACATACTAGAGTCCCCACAGAGAACTGGATGGAGTGTGTGAAGTCTCAAGCAGCACAAACCCTGTTTGATTTTCAGCTCTATTAAATTTCCCATAATGAATCCTATGCAGCATCAAAAAGTCTGACCAAATAATTATGAGAGATATTCTAGTACATGCATATGTCCATGTTTTCTCCTAAAGGGCCCTTTGATATAGATTTTTTTTTGCATGCTTAAGCTTAGGCCTACTTTCACAAGGAACATACCAGAGTCCCCACAGAGAACTGATGGAGTGTGTGAAGTTTCAAGCAGCACAAACCCTGTTTGATTTTCAGCTTTATTAAATTTCCCATATAGGTCAAAATGAAGTGAAATCTTAAAATACAAATTGTTCCTGACAGCAAACCTGTGAACAGAGAATTCCTAAACCTGGGGAACAGAATAAATCTAGATAAAAGAAAAATCCTGCCAAGTATCAAAGAATTTTGATAAAACTAACTCTAACCCTAACACTAGCTCTAACCCTAACCATTCCCCTAACCCTAACTTTTTTATGGAACCTTTGACCATAGAAGTTCCCAAACTGGGCAGCCTAGTAGGGCAAGCTAAGGGATGAATGCTAGGCCATATCAAAGAAATCTGTCCAAATAATTGATGGAGTATATAAGTACATGCATATTTCCCTGTTATCTTCTAAAGGACTCTTGGATAAAGTTGTTTTTACATGATTCAGCTTAGGCCCACTTTCACAAGAAGAAACCAGAGATTGCCCACAGAAAATTGATGGAGTGTGAAGTTTCAAGCAGCTAGCACCAATGCTGTTTAATTTCCAGCTACATTTCCTTTTACCTGTATAGGACAAAATGAACTGAAACTTTAAAATACAAACTGTTCCTTACAGAGAACCATTGAACCTAGGAAGCCCAAACATGTGGAGTATAGTAACCACAGGAGAAAAATGAATCCTGCCCAGTATCAAAGAAATTTGAACAAAATTATCTCTAACCCTAATACTAGCTCTAACACTAGCCCTAACACTAACCCCAACACAAACCCTAACCTGTTTAAAAAAATGGTGATCTTAGAATTCCCAAACTTGGGCAGCCTAGTGGGGTTAGCTATCAGATGAATTCTATGCAGTATCAAAGAAATATGACCAAATAATTGGGGTGGTATTTCAGTTCAAGCATATTTCTCTGTTTTCTGCTAAAGGGCTCTCAGATAAAGTTGTTTTTGCCATCTTCATCTTAAGGCTACTTTCCCAAGGAACAAACCAGAGAGTTCCCACAGAGAATTGATTCAGTGTCTGAAGTTTTAAGCACCTAGCACCAACCTGGTTTGATTTCAACCTCCATTTTCATTTACCTATATAGGTCAATATGAAGTGAAACCTTAAAATACAGAGTGTTCCTGATAGCGAACCATAGAAACAAGAAGGCCCAAACCTGGGGAGCATGTTAAGGCTAGGTAAAAGATGACTCCTTCCAAGTATTAAAGAAGTTTGAACAAAACTAACTCTTACCTAACACTATATCTAACCCTAACCCTAACCGGATTAGAGAACCATTGATCCTAGAAGTCCCACACTTGGAGAGCTTTGTGGGGCAAGCTAAATAATGAATCTTATGCAGTATCAAACTAATCTGACCAAATAATTATGGGAGGAATTTCAGTGCATGCATATCTCCCTGCTTTCTCCTAAAGGGCTCTTGGATAAAGTTGTTTTTTCATGCTTCAGCTCAGGCCTACACTCACAAGGACCATACCACAGTGTGCCCACAAAGAATTGAGGGTGTGTGTGCTGTGTCATGCAACTATCATAATCTCTGTTTGATTTCCAGGTCTATTTCCATTTACTTGTATAGGTCAAAATGAAGTAAAATGAAAATATTAACTGTCCCTGACACCAAACATTTGGACCAAAAGACCTAAACCTGGGGAACATTGTAAGGTTAATTAAAGATGAATCCTGGATTGCATCAAAAAATTGGAATAAACTAACTCTAACCCTATCAGTACCTCTAAACCTAGCCCTAATCCTAACCCTAAGCAGTAACATAGCCATATCCCTAACTATAACTTTAACTCTAATTTTAACTGTAATCATTGCCCAAACCCTAGCTCTAACTCTATCCATTACCATAATCCTAAACCTAAACCTAATGCTAACCATAGCCGTAACCTTAACCTTTACCCTATACCTGCTCTAACCCTAACTCTGCCCTAGAACTAAACCTACCCCTAACCCTAAGCCTAACCCTAACCCTAACTCTAACTCTAGCCCTAATCCTAACCATAAACCTAGCCCCAACCCTAGCTGTAATCCTATCCATTACCATAAACATAAGCCTAACCCAAATGCTAACAATAGAATTAAACCTAACCGAATAGCTATCCCTAAAGCTATTCAAAACCCTAAACCTAAACTGAAACCTAAATCTAACCCAATCCATTACCCAAAACCTAATGTTAATTCAAGCCTTAACCCTAGACCTTAACCTAAACCAATCCCTAACCCTGACTCTGACCCTAATAATACACCCAGCTCTGAACCTGACCTTTACAATAAACCTAAATTTTACATTAGACCTAGCCATAAACTAACCCTAAAACTATCATTAACCATAATACTAGACCTGACATTAGTCCTAGCCCTAATCCTAGCCCTATCCCTAACACAAATCTTCATCCTAGCCTTAAACCTAGACTTAATCCTAAACTGTACACTAACACTAGCCCTAAACATAAGTATAACCCTCACCCTAGCCCTAAACCTAGCTGTAACCCCATTTCCCCCACTAATGCTAACCCTAACCCTTACCCTAAAACTAACCCTAACTCTAGCCCTAACACTAGGCCTAACCCTAACACTTACCCTAGGGCTAATCCTAGCCCTAATTTTGCCCTAACCCTAAACCTACTCCTAACCTAGCCCAAAGAATAACACTACCTTTCGCCCTAGCCCTATTTCTAGTTCTAACCCTATCCATTACCGTAACAATAACACTAGCCTTAACCTTAGCCCTAATCCTAGCCCTAGCTCTAAACCTAGATCTAACCCCTAGATCTAACCATAACAAAAAATCTAAGCCTAAACCTCACCCTACCACTAGCCCTAACACTATTGCTAATCCTAAAGCTAGCCCTAACTTTAGCCCTAGCTCTAAAACAAAACTGAGCCATAGTACTTACACTAACCCTAGACCTGACATTAGCCCTATCCCCAATTCTTACCCTAATCCTAACACAAAACCTAACCCTACACCTAGCCTTAACCCTAGCCCTAATTCGAGTCCTATCCCTAATCCTAAAGGTAACATTGATCCTGTCTCTGACCCTAACACTAACCCTATTTCTAATCATAACCCTGAACCTAAACCTAACCCTAACACTAGACCTAGACTTAATGCTAACCCTAAAACTAGCCCTATTTGTAACCCAAGATATTACATTAGACATAGTGTTACCGTAGCCCTAATGTAACCCAAAACCTAGTTCTATTCTGAGCCTTCAACCTAGCTTTAACACTAACCTAACCCTAACTCTGGCCTTAACACTTAACCTTAACCTAACCCTAAACCTAAACCTGTCCTAATCTAAAACCTAACCTGAACCATAGCCCTAATCTTAACCATAACCCTAGCCCTAACCCTAGCTCGAATCCTATCCATTACCCTAACCATAACCCTAACCAAATTCTAACCCAAGGCCTAAGCCTAATCATAGCCCTAACCTAACCATAACCATACCCCTAAACACAGTTCTAATCATATTCATTACTCTAACCATGACCTATCCTGAATCATAGCCCTAATTTTAACCATAACCCTAGCCCTAACCCTAGCTTGAATACTATCCATTACCCTAACCATAATCCCAACAAAATTCTAACCCCAGGCCTAACCCTAATCATAGCTATAACCTAACCATAATGCTAGCCCTAACTGTAGCTCTAATCCTATCCATTAGCCTAACCATAACCCTATCCGAATTCTATCCCTAGTCCTAACCCTAACTCTATCAATAACCCTAAACCTATCCATCACCCTAAAACTAACCTGAATCCTAAACCTAACCATAACCATTACGCTAACCCTAATCCTAACCCTAATGCTAATTTGAGCCCTAACCCTAAACGTGAACCTAAACCATACCCTAACCCTGACTCTGACCCTAATAATACGCTAGCTGTAAACCTGACCCCAACCCTCAACTTCACCCTTAAAATAGACCTAGCCATAAACCTAACTGTAAAACTATTCCTAAACATAACCCTAAACCTGTCATTAGCCCTAGCCCTAAACCTAACACAAACCCTAGCTCTAATCCTAGCTCTAAGCCTAGCCTTAATTCTAATCTTAATCTTAACCCTACCCTAATCTTAATTTTATCCCTTGCCCTAACCCTAAACCTAGCTGTAACATCATACCTTCCCTTAACCCTATCGCTAGCCCTAAGTCTAGCCCTAAACCTAGGCCTAAACATAACAATAACCCTAGCTCTAATCCTAGCCCTAATTTAGCCTAACCCTAAACCTAACCCTAGCCCTAGCCCTAAGACTAAGTCTCATTCTTGCCCTAGCCCTAGTCCTAGTTCTAAACCTATCCCTTACCATAAACCAAAACTTAGCCTTATCCCTAGACTAAACCCTAGCCCTAACTTTCACCCTACAATTAAACATGCATCTAACCCTAGATTAAGTGTAAACCTCACCCTAACACTAGCCCTAACCCAAATGCTAATTGGAAAAATAGCCCTAACCCTACCCTAGCCCTAAAACAAACTGAACCATAACCATAACCCTAACCCTTAACCTAAACCAAACACTAACCCTACACCTAGACCTAAACCTAGCTTAAATTTGAGCCCTAACCCTAACCCTAGAAATAACCCTGTCTCTGACTCAGACCCTAACACTAACTCTAGCTCTAAACATCGTCCTAATGCTAACCCTAAAACTAGCTCTATTTGGAAACCTAGTTCTTACGTTAGCCATAGCCCTAATGCTAACACAAATCCTAGCACTAATCTGAGCCTTAACCCTAGTTTAAACCCTAACCCCAAACCTAACCATAGCCCTAAACCTAACCCTAACACAAACCCTAACACTACCCCTAAAACTATTCCTTACCCTAAGCCAAACCCTCAACCTAATGCTACACTTGTCCTAACCCTAATCCTTAGCCAACACCAAACACTAACTCTAATACTAGTCTTAACTCTAGCCCTCATTCTAGCTCCAACCCTAACCCAAACGCGAACCCTTACCCTGACCCTTATTATGAACCTAACACTAACCCTAGGTCTAAACCTGACCCCAATCCTAAATGTAACCCTAACAGTACCCCTATTGATAAAACTATACCTAAACCTAACCATAAAACTAGCACTGAACCAAACCTAATCCTAAATAGAGTCATAAATCTAGCCCTAGCCCTAAACAAAAACCTAGCACTAGCCCTAACACTAACCCTTAAACTAATGCAAACTCTAACTCTATCCCTAGAACCACTTCTAGTCCTAACCCTAAACCTAACTCTAACCCAAACAGTGATCCTTACCATAAACCAAACCTTAGCTCTATACCTTATCCTAACCCAAAACCTAACCCTAACACTAGACTTATCTATAACCCTAACCAAAAAACTAGTCATAAACATAATCCTAGCTCTTACATTACCCATAGCCCTAATGCTAGCCATAAACCTCCCACAATACCTAGCCATTATCCTATCACTAAACCTAGACTTAATCCTTAATTGTAACCCTAACTGTAACCCTAGACCTAACCCTAACCCTAACCCTAGCTCTAATGCTACACTTACCCTAAACCTAACCTTAACATTAACCCTAGACATAACCCTATACTAGCCCTATTCCTAACCTTAACCCTATCCCTAACCTTAGCTCTAACCCTTTCCATTGCCCTAAAGATAAGCCTAATTTAAATGCTAACCCTAGGCATAATGCTAACCCTATCCCTAACACTAACCTTTTTCATTACTCTAACCTAACTTGAACCCTAAATCTAACCCTATCCATTACCCTAACCCTAACCCTAACCCTAACATTAAATCAAGCCTTAACCCTAAATCTTTACATAAACCAAACTCTACCCGGACCCTGACCCTAATAATATACCTTGCTCTAAACCTGACCTTTATCCTAAACCTAACCCTTACACTAGACCTAGCCACAACCTAACCCCAAAACTAACCCTAACCATATACCTAGACCTGACATTAGCCCTAGGCTTAATACTAGCCCTCACCCTAATACAAACCCTAGCCCTCATCCTAGCCTTAATCCTGAACCCTAACCCTAGCCCTACCCCTGATTTTAACCCTCACATTAGTCCTGAATCTAGTTATAATCCCATCCTTCTCCCTAACTCTAACCCTAACCCTTACCCTAACACTAACCCTAACTCGAGCCCTAACCATAGGCCTAATCCCAACACTAAACCTAGTGCTGATCCTAGCACTAATTTACCCCTAACCCTACCCCTAACCCTAGGCCTAAAACTAACTCTAACACTCGCCCTAGCTCTATTTCTAGTACTAACCCTATCAGTTACCATAACCCTAACACAAGCCCTAAACTTAGCCCTAATCCTAGCCCTAGGCCAATCCCTAGACCTAACCATAACTCTAAATCTAACCCTAACCCTAAGCCTGAACCTCACACTACCACTAGACCTAACACTATTGCTAATCCTAAAACTAGCCCTAACCCTAGCCTTAGCCTTAAAACAAAACAAAGCCATTGCCCTAACCCTACACCTTAACCTAACCATAACCCTACACCTAGCCATAACCTCTTTTGAGTACTAGGCCTAAAACTAACCCTGACCCTGACTTATATCCTAACACTAACCCTAGCTATAAATATCACACTAACCCTAAAGATAATGCTAACACTAGACCTAGACCAAACACTCACCCTAAATTTAACCCAAACTTAACCCTAGATCTTACATTAGCCATAGCCCTAACCCTAGCCCTAACCTAATCTAAATCTTAGCCCTAATCCGAGCCCTAACATTAGCTTTAACCCTAACCATAAACATAATCCTAAACCTAGCCTTAATCCTAACCATAATCATAGCCCTAAACCTACCTCTAATCCTATCCATTACCTTAACCCCAACCCTAACCCTAATGCTAACTCTAGGATAACCCTAATCCTATCTATAAACCTAACCCTATCCATTACCCTAAACCTAATCTTAACCCTAAACCTAACCATATCCATTACCCTAACCCTAAACCTAACCCTAAAGCTAGTTTGAGCCCTAACACTAAACCTTAACCTAAACAAACCCTAACCCTGACCCTGACCCTAACAATACCCTAGTTCTAAAAGTGACCCTATCCCTCAACCTAATCCTTACACTATACCTAGCCATAAAGCTAAACCTGAAACTATCCCTAACCATAATAACCCTAGACCTCATATTACCCTAACCCTAATATAGGCCTAACCCTAACACAAACCCTAGCCGTAACCCTAGCCCTAAACCTAGCCTTAATCCTAACCCAAACCCTCACCCTATCCCTAATTTTAACTCTCACCCTAGCCCTGAACCTAGTTATAACCCCATACCTTCCCCTAAAACTAACCGTAAACCTAACACTAACATTAACCCTAACTATAGCCCTAACCATAGGCCTAACCTAACACTAAACCTAACACTAATCCTAGCCCTAATTTAGCACTAACCCTAAGTGAACTCCTAACTCTAACCCTAAGACTGACTGTAACTCTCAACATAGCCCTATTTTTATTTCTAACCCTATCCATTACCGTAACCATAACATTAGCCCTAAACATAAACCTAACCCCAAGAATAGCCCTAAACCTAGATCTAACCATTACTCTAAATATAACCCTGACCTTAAGTCTAAACTTCACCATACCACTAGCTGAACACTATTGCTAATCCTACAGCTAGTTCTAACCTTAGCCCTAGCCCTAAAACAAACTGAGCCATTGCTCTAACCCTGAACCTTAACCTAAATCAAACCCTTACCCTACAACTAGCCATAACACTAGCTCAAATCTGAATCCTAGGACTAAAACTAACCCTGACCCAGACTCATATCCAAACACTAAACCTAGCTCTAAAGAGCATCCTAACCATAAAGCTAATGCTAACCCTAGACCTAGCCCAACCCTAACCCTAAAACTAACCCTAATCATAACCCTAGTTCTTACATTAGTCATAGCCCTAACCCTAGCTCTAACCCTTACAAAAATAGCCCTAATCTGAGCCCTAACACTAGATTTAACTCTAAACCTAACCCTAACCCTAGCCCTAAACCTAACCATAACACTAGCCCTAACCCTAGCTCTAACCCTATCCTTTACCTTAAGCCAAATCCTATTTATAAGGCTTATCCTAGTACTAATCCTAATCCTTAGCCTAAACCAAACACTAACCCTAATGCTAGCCCTCATTCTAGCTCTAACCCTATCCCAAAACCTAACCCTAACTTTCACCCTTATTCTGACCATAACACTAATTCTAGGTCTAAACCTGACCTTACCCTAAACTGAACTCTGAATCTAGCCCTACCAGTAAACTTTTACCTAAACCTAAGCCTAATACTAGCCCTGCACGTAAACCTAATGCTAAATCTAGCGATAATTCTAGCCCTAGACTTAAACAAAAACTTAGTTCTAGCCCTAACAATAACCCTTAACATAAACCAAACAATAACACTACCCCTAGACCTAACCCTAGTCCTAATTCTGGCTTTCACCCTAACCCTAACTCTAACCTGAACACTGACACTGACACTAAAAATAAAACTAGCTATAAACCTGATCCTAAACCAAAATATAAACCTAACACTAGACCTAGCCAAAACCCTATCCCTAAAACTACTATTCTAATCCTAATCTTAATCCTAGCCCTAACCTTAATTTTATCCCTTGCCCTAACCCTAAACTCAGCTGTAACTTCATACCTTACCTTAACCCTATCACTAGGGTTATCCCTAAAACTACCAACATTAGAACCCTAGATCTTACATTACCCATAGCACTAAGCATAGGCCTAAACCTAACACAAAATCTAGTCCTAATCAGAGGTCTAAGCCTACCCTAAGCATAACCCTAACTCTAACCCTAGACCTACCTTAACCCTAACCCTCACCTTAGTCCTAAACGTAGCTCAAATCCTAAACCGTAATCTAAACAAAACCCTAACTCTATCACTAAAAATAACCCTAACCCTAGTCCTAATCCTAACTTTAACAAAGGCCCAAACCCTAACAATTACCCTAACTCTAACCCTAACCCTAATGATAACCCTAGCCCTAACCCTAACCGAAAACCTAACCCAAACCATAAACTTAACACTAGACCTAAACCGAAACACATTTCTTGTCATAACCCTCACCCTAACTCAAACCTTAACCCTTACCCTAAACCAATAGTAAACCTAGCCCTAAAACTAAACTTAACCCTAATGCTAAACTTACATCTAATCCAATCTATTACCCTAAACCTAAACCTAACTCTAATGAAAACCCTAGCCCTAACCCTGAACCTAAACCTTATCATTACTATAACCCTAACCCTAGACCTAACAATAAACCTAACTTGCGCCCTAGAACTAACCCTAGCTCAAAACCATACCTTTACCATAAAACTAATTATAACCCTACTCTAAGCTAATGATAACCCTACTCTAAGTTAATGATAATCCTAGCCCTAATCCAATCTCTAACCTTAACTCTAACCCTAATTCTAACCATAACCCTAGCTCTAACCCTATACATTACCCATATGATAACCCTATTCCTAATGCTAACCCTAGGCCTAACCCTAACCCTATCACAAACCCTAAATCTTTCCATTACCCTAAACCTACACTGAACCCTAAACCTAACCCTATCCATTAACCTAAACCTAACTTTAACCCTAAACATAACAAAATGGTTATAACCATTTTAACATAACATTGCCCTAACCCTAGATCTAACCCTTATTCCAATTCTTAACCTAAGCCTAAGCCTTATACAAACAGTAGCCCTAACCCTAACGCTAATCATATAACTAGACCTAACCCTAATCAAGGACTAAAACAAAATGGAGAAATAGACCTAACCTTAAACCTTAAATTAATCTAAACCCTAACAAACAACTAGACCTAACCCTAGCTCTAATTGGAGTCATAACCCTAACCTTAAACTAACCCTGACCTTGACTCATATCCTAACACTCACCCTAGCTCTAAACACTACCCTAAACTTTAACAGAAACCTAAAAGTAACTCTAGCCTTAGTTTGAGTCCTAAACCTAACCTTAAAACTAACCCTAACTCAACCCATATCCTAATAGTAACCCTAGCTCTAAACACTGCCCTCAACTTAAACTTGAGTCCTAACCCTAACCCTAAAACTAACACTGTCCCTGACTCAAATGCTAACACTATCGCTAGCTATAAATATCACCTGAACTTTAAACTTAACCATAACACTAGACGTACCCCTAATCCTAACTCTAATTGTAACCCTAGTTCTTACATTAGACATTGCCCTAACCCTAGTGCTCACTCTAACACAAAAACTAACCCTAATACAAGACCTAAACCTAGATTTACCCCTAACCTTAATCTTAACTCTTGCCCTAAACCTAGCTCTTAGACTGTCCCTTATCATAAGCAAAACCCTAAACCTAATGGTAACCCTAGACCTATTCCTAATCCTTTGACCAACCAAAACCCTAACCCTATTAATAGTCCTAAACCTAGCCCTCACTCTAGCTCTAACCCTATGCCAAACCCTAATTCTAACCCTGACCCTTATTCTGACCCTAACACTAATCCTAGGCTAAACCTGACCCTAACCCTAGACAAAACCCAAACACTAGCCCTAGACCTAAACAAAAAACTAGTCGAAGCCCTTGCAATAAACTTTAACCTAAAACAAACACTAACCATACCCCTAGACCTAAACCTAGTCCTAATTCTGGCTGTAACCCTAACTCTAAATTTAACCTGAATACTAACCATGCCTTTAAAAGTAAACCTACCTCTAAACCTGACCCTAACCGACTATCTAAACCTAACACTAGACCTAGCCATAACCCTAACCCTAAAACTAGCCATAATCATTACCATAGCTCTTACATACCCACAGCCCTAACCCTAGGCCTAAACCTAACAAAACACCTAGAGCTAATCCTAGGCCTAATCCTAGCCCTAACCCTAACCCCAAACCTAAACCTACTCCTAAACATAACCATACCTCTAATCCCAACCCTATCACTAATTCTAACTCTAAACTAAATCTAAACCTTACCTAACCCTATCCGTTACCTTAACCCTAACCCTCACTTTAATGATAACCCTAGCCCTAACTCTAACCCTAACCCTAAACCTACTGTAATCCTATCCCTAGACCTAACCCTAAACCTAGCCATAACCCTAGCTGAATACCTAACCTTTATGCTAAACATAACCCTAAACCTAACCCTAACCCTAGTTCTAACACTAACTCTAACCATAACTCAAGGCATATTCCTAACCATAACTCTAGTTCTAACCTAAGCTCTAACCCTATCAATTACCCTAACCATAATTCTTACCCTAATGCTAAACCTAAGCCTAACCCTAGCCCTATCACTAACGCTAACTGTACCAATTACCCTAAACCAAACTTGAACCTTAAAACAAACACTAACTATACCCCTAACCCTAACCCTAATGCTAATTTCAGCCATAAACCTAAATCCTTACCTAAGCCAAATCTTAATCCTAATTATTCCCTGAGCTCTAAACCTGACCCTTACGCTAAACCTAACCCTTACACTAGACGTAGCCATAAGCCTAACCCTAAAACTATCTTTAACCACAACCCTAGACCTGATATTAGCCCTAGCACTAATCCTAGCCCTGAATCTAATACAAACACTAGCCCTCATCCTAGCCCTAAACCTAGCCTTAATCATAACCCTTACCCCAACCCTAACCCTAACCCTAACTCTAAAGCTCAACCTACATCTAAACCTAGCTATAACACCATTCATTATCCTAAACTTAAACCTAACCCCATTCCTATCACTAGGCCTAAGCTGAACACTAATACTAGCCCTAATCCTAGCCCTAATTTAAACCTAATTAAACCCCTAACTCTAATTTTAGCCCTATCACTATACTCTAACTCTCACACTAGCCCTATCCCTAGTTCTAAACCTATCCCTTACCATAACTCAAACCCTGGCCCTAACACTTGCCCTATCCTTAATCCTAGCCTAATCCTAGATCTAACCTAACTATAAATGTAACCCTAACTATAAGTCTAAGCCTAACACTAACACTAGCCCTAACCCTAATAATTATTGTAAATCTAGCCCTAACCCTAACCCTAGGACTACAACAAAACCGAGCAATAGACCTAACCCTAAACCTTAACTTAAACCAAACCCTAAACTACTACAAGAACTAATCCTAGCCCTAATGGAGTCCTAACCCTAACCTTAAAACTAACCCTGACCCTGTCTCATATCCTAACATTCACCCTAGCTCTAAACATAATGCTAACCTTAAACCAAAACCTAACAGTAAACCTAGCCCTAATTCGAATCCTAACTCAAACCCTAAAACTAACCCTGACCCTGACTCCTATCCTAAAAATAACTCTAGCACTAAATGTCACCCTAACCTTAAATCTAACACTAACACTAGAACTACCACTAACCCTAACCATAAGCTAACCCTAATTGTAACCCTGGTTCTTACATTACTTGTTGCCCTAACCCTACCCTTACACTAACACAAAAACTATCCCTAATCCGAGCCCTACACATACATTTAACCCTAACCTGAACCCTAACCCTACCCCTAACACTAGCTCTAACCCTATCTCTAACCCTAAGCAAAAGCCTAACCCTAATGGTAACCCTAGACCTATCCCTAATCCTCAGGCTAATCAAAACTCTCACCAATTAATAGTCCTAACCCTAGCCCTCATTCTAGCTCTAACCCTATCCCAAACCTTAACCCTAACCCTGACCTTTATACTGACCATAACACTAACCTAGGTCTAAACCTGACCCTAATGCTAGTCCAAACCATAACACTAGCCCTACCAGTAACCTTATACCTAAACCTGACCCTATCCCTAGCCCTAGACCTAAACCTAATCCTTAATCTAGCTTTAACTCTAGTTGTAGACCTAAACAAAAACCCAGCCTTAGCCCTAATAATAACCCTTAACTTAACACAAAGACTAACCCTACCCCTAGACATAAACCTAGTTCCAATTCTGGCTTTAACCTTAACTCTAACTCTAAAGTTTACACTGACCCTGCCTTTAACACTTAACCTATCTATAAACCTGACCCTAACCGAAAACCTAAACCTAACACTAGACATAGCCATAACCCTAATCCTACAACTAGCCCTAATCACAATCCTAGATCCTACATTACCCATAGCCTTAACTCTATGCCTTAACCTAACACAAAACCTAGAGCGAATTTTAGGCCTAAATCTAGCCCTAAGCATAACCCAAACCTAACCCTAGCCCTAACCCTAACCCTGAACCTAACCCCAGACTTAGTCTTAAACCTTACTCAAAGCCTAACCCTTACCATAAATATAAACTTAAACCTATACCTTACTCTAAACCCTAACCCTAGCACTAACCCTAAACTTGAACTTATCCCTAAACCTAGCTCTAAACTTACACCTTACCTAACCCTACACCTAACTGTATTGATAACCCTAGCCTTAACCCTAACCATAACCCTAATCGTAACCAGAAAACTAACAATAGACCAAACCCTAAAACTAACACTCGCCATAGCCCTAACCCTAGCTCAAAACCTAACCAGTACCATAAACCTAAACATAACCCTAGCCTTAACATTAACCCTAAAAATAAATCAAACCCTAAACCTAAACCTAAAGCTACATCTAACCATATCCATTAACCTCCCCTTATCCTAACCCTAACAATAAGCCTAGCCCTAACCTTAACCCTAACCCTAAACCTACCATAATCCTGTCCCTAGACCTTAGGTTGAACCTAATCCTCGACCTAGCCCTAGCACTAACACTAGCTCAAAACCTAGCCGTTATACTAAACATAACCCTAGCCCAAAACCTAACCTCAATCCTAGCCCTAATCCTAACTGTAACCATAGCCCAATTCCTAGTTCTAACTCTATCCATTATCCTAACCATAACCCTAAACCTAATGTTAAACCTAGACCTAACCTTAACCCTAACCCTAACTCTATCCCTAGCCCTGATTCTAATCTGAAGCCTCAGTCTAGTCCTAACATTTACTCAATCCCTGACCCATACCCTTAACCTAAATGTATGAAAATGATAAGCTTAACCCTAAGCTTAACCCTAACCCTAACCCCAGCCCTAATCCTAAACTTAAACCTAGAATTAACTTTAGCTCTAACCCCACCCATTACCCTAACCAAAACCATAAATGTCATGATAACGTTAGCCCTAACCCTAAACCTACTCTAACCCTAACTGTAAACCTAATCCTAGACCTAACCATAAACCTAACCCTTGCCGTAGTCCTAACCCTAGCTCAAACTATAACAATTGTGCTAAACTTAACACTAACCCTAGTCCTAAACCTAAACCTAACCCTAACCCTAACCTGACATCTAAACCTGTCCATTACATTAACCCTAATGATAATTCTAATCCTAACCCTACACCTAATCCTAATCCTAACCCTATCCTTAGCACTAACCCTAGCTCAAACCCTAACCCATACACTAAACCTAACCCTAACCCTAACTCTAGCCCTAATCCTAAACATAACCCTAGCCCTAACACTAGCTCTAACCCTATCCATTGCCCTAATGATAACCATAAACATAATGCTAACCCTAGGCCTAACCCTAACCCTATCCCTTACTGTAAATCTAACCTGAGCCCTAAACCTAACCTGAAGCCTAAACCTAACCTTATCCATTACCCTAACCCTAACTCAAACCTAATGCTAATGTGAGCCATAACCCTAAACCTCAACCTAATCCAAACCCAAAAGCTGACTCTGACTATTATAATACCCCTAGCTCTCAACTTGAACCTCACCCTAAACCTAACCTGACACTAGACCTAGCCATAAATCTTACCCCAAAACTATCCTTAACCATAACCCTAGACCTGATATTAGTGCTAGCCCTAATTCTCGCCATAACCCTAACACAAACGCTAGCCCTCATCCTAGACATAAACCTAGTCTTGATCCTAACTTGAACCCTAACTCTAGCCCTATCCCTAATTTTATCCCTCTCCCTATTTCTGAAACTTGCTATAACCCCATCCCTTCCCCCAAATCTAACCCTAACTCTAACTCTAGACTTAGCCCTTACACTAATCTTAGACCTGATCCTAGCCCTAATTTAACCCTAACCCTACCACTAGCACTAAGACTAACTCTGACTCTCACCCTAGCCCTATTCCTAGATCTAACCCTATCCCTTACCATAACCCTAACACTTGCCCTAACCTTAGTCCTAACACTAGCCCTAGCCCTAACCCTAGAACTAACCATAACTCTAAGTCCAACGCTAACCCTAAGCCTAAACCTCACACTAACACTAGCCCTAACACTAACACTAATCCTAAAACTAGCCCTAATCTAGTTCAAGACCTAAAACAAAACCGAGCCATAGCCCTAACCCTAACCCTTAACCTGAACAAAAACCTAACCCTACACCTTGCCGCAGTCTGGCTGGGCACAAATCACGAGCCACTGAAGCAGGAACAAACTTTATTTTTGAACTCCACCAAAACACTTCACACACGCTCCCGGGCACTCCTCCCAAATGCCACACAGCTAGTCCAGGAACCACCAGCTGGAAATATCCTCCGGAAAATCCCTCCTCCTGCACTTCCCCAACCAATGGGAACTCTCCAGGAATCCCCGGGAATCCCCATGAGAACTCCAAAGTAGCGTGAGAACTGCAAAGTAGCCGCGGAGGCGGATAGTAATGCCTCACCTGTCAATCAATACTATTGGCAAAATGCCAGGGGCCATTCTGACTCAGCTGTGGCTCTCAGCAACACCTAGCCCTAACCTTAGCCCTAATTTTAGTCCTAACCTAACCCTAAAACTAACCTTGAGCCTGACTCTGACATTACACTAACCCTAGCTCTACCATCACCCTAAAAGTATACCTAACCCTAAAACTAGGACTAGCCCTAACCATAACCCTAATAGTAGCCCTCATCATAACTCTAGTTCTTACATTAGCCATAGCCTTAATCATAGCCCTAACCTAACCCAAAACCTAGCCCTAAACTGAGCCCTACATCTCGTTATAACCCTAAACCTAACATTAGCCCTAACCATTACCCTAAATCAAACACTAACCCTAAAACTGGCCCTAACCCTAAACCTAACCCTAGACTTAATCCTAACCATAATGCTAGCCCTAACTCTAGCTCTAACCCTATCCATTACCCTAAACATAACCCGAACCCTAATGCTAACTCTAGCACTAAACTTAACCCTAATCCTAAACCTAGACCTGACACGACCCTAACCATCACCCTAGCCCTAAACATAGCTCAAACTCTAATACTTACCCTAAACCTAACCCTAACACTAACCCTAGGCCTAACCCTAACCCTAACCCTAGCCCTAATCCTAACCATAACCCTAGCCCTAAACCTATCGATTATTCTAAACATAAGCCTAACCCAAACGTAGCTCTAAACATAGCTCTAAACCCACCCATTACCCTAACCCTAACTATAAACGTCATGATAACACTAGCCCTAACCCTAAACCTACTCTAACCTTAACTCTAATCTTAACC
This sequence comes from Marmota monax, assembly GCF_021218885.2. Lineage (NCBI taxonomy): Eukaryota > Metazoa > Chordata > Mammalia > Rodentia > Sciuridae > Marmota > Marmota monax. The sequence goes on from NW_026693337.1 coordinate 22,803, forward strand.
CTAGTCCTAACCCTAAACGTACTCTAACCCTAATTGTAAACCTAACCCTAGACCTAAGCGTAAACCTAACCCTTGCTGTAGTCCTAATCCTAGCTCAAAACCTAACAGTTACACTAAACCTAACACTAACCCTAATCCTAAACCTAAATCTAACCCTATCCATTTAGGCCTAACCATAAATCTATCACTAACACTAACCTTATCCTTACCTAAACCTAACCTGAACACTAAACCTATCCCTATCCATTACTCTAACCCTAACCCTAACCCTAACAATAATGCTAATTCGAGCTCTAAAACTAAACCAAAACCTAACCCAAACTCTGAACAAGACACTGATTCTAATAACACACCTAGCTCTAAACCTGAACCTTACCCTAAACATAAGCCTTACACTAGACCTAGCCATAAAACTAACCCTAACAGTATCCCTAACCGTAACTCTAGACCTGACATTTCACTCTACCTAATTCTTGCCTTAAACCTAACACAAACCTGAGCCCTAATCCTAGCCCTAAAACTAGCCTTAATCCTAACCTGAACCCTATCCCTAGCCCAAACCCTAATTTCAACCCTCGCCCTAGTTCTGAACCTAGGTATAACCACATCCCTTCCCCTAACCCTAACTAACCCTAATACTGACACTAACACTAACACTAGCCCTAACACTAGGCCTAATCCTAACATTAACCATAGCTCTAATCCTAGCCCTAATTTATTACTAACTGTAACTCTAACTTTAAGCCTAGCCCTAAGACTAACCCTAACTCTATCCCTAGACATATTTCTAGTACCAACCTTATCTATTGCCTGACCCTAACACTAGCCCTAACCTTAGTCCTAACCCTAGCCCTAGTCCTAAACCTAGAACTAACCCTAACTCTAAATCTAACCCTAATTCTAAACCTAAACCTCACCCTAACACTAGCCCTAACATTAATTCTAATTTTAAAACTAGCCCTAACCCTACCCATAGCCCACAGACAAAACTGAGCTATAGCCCTAATCCTAACCCTTAACCTAAACCAAATCCTAACGCTACACTTAGTAATAACCATATCCCTACAACTAATACTGACCCTGTCTCTGACCCTAAAAATACCTCTAAACATCACCCTAACCCTAAACTTAACCCAAACACTAGACCTAGCCCTAATCCTAACACTAAAACTATCCCTAAACATAAAGCTAGTTCTTACATTAGCCATAGCCCTAACCAAAACACAAAACCTAGCCCTAAACTGAGCCTCAACCCTAGCTTTAGCCCTAACCCTAACACTAACATAACCAAACCATAGCTCTAAACCTAGTCCTTACCCTAAGCCAAACTCTCACCCGAATGCTACCCTAGTTCTAACCCTAATCCTTAGCTTACCCCAAACCCTAACTCTATTACTTGTCCTAACCCTAGCCCTCTTTCTATCTCTAAACCTAACCCAAAGCCTAAGCCTAATCCTTACCCTTATTCTTACCCTAACACTAACCCTAGGTCAAAGCCTGACCTAAACACTAAACCGAACCCTAACACTAACCCTACCAGTAAACCTATACTTAAACTTAACCATAACACTAGCACTAGACCTAAACTTAATCCTAAATATAGCTATAACTCTAGCCCTAGCCCTAAACAAAAACCTAGCCCTAGCCCTAAAATAACCATTAACCTAATGCAAAGACTAACCTTACCCCTAGCCCTAACCCTAGCTCAAACCCTAATACTTACCCTAAACCTAACCCTAACACTAACCCTAGGAGTAAACCAAACCCTAGCCCTAATCCTAACCTTAACCTAAGCCCTAACACTAGCATTAAACCTATCCATGACTCTGAACATAAGCCTAAACCCAATGCTAACCCTAGGCCTAACCCTAACCCTATCCCTAACACTAACCCTATACTTTACTCTAAACCTAACCTTAACTGTAAACCTAACTCTATCCATTACTCTAACCCTAACCCTAACCCTAACCCTAACCCTAACCCTCACACACACCCTAACCCTCACACACACCCTAACCCTAACACAAATCCTAACCCTAAACCTAACACTACCCTAACCCTAAATTTAAAATTAACCCTAACCCTAACAAGAAACCTAACCCTAACTCTAACTCTTAATAACACTAAACCTAACCCTAAACTTAACCCTAACTCTAAATCAAAACCTAATTCCAAACTTAAGCAGAACACTAACAGTAAACCTAACCTAACTCCAACACTAATCCTAATCCTAAACCTATTACTAACCTTCACAGCTAACCCTAAACCTAACATTATCACTAACCCTATCACTAACACTAACACTAACCCTAAACCTAAACATAACCTTAATGAAAAGTCTAACCCTAACCCTACCAATAAAATCAACCCTAAACTTAACTCTAACACTAAACCTAACACTAACCCTAACCATATATATAATCCAACACCAAACTACCACTAACCTAACCGCAACCCACAACCTAACACTAACCCTAACACTAACCATAAACATAACCCTAAATTTAACCCTAACACTAACCCTAAACCTAAACCCAAACCTAGCACTAATCCTAAACCTAACACTCTACCAAACCCTAACCCTAACACTAATCCTAAACTTAAACCTAACCCTAACCATAAACCTAACCCTAATGTTCACCGTTACCTAATCCTCACCCTAAACTTAAATCTAACAATCACCCTGATACTAACCCTAACCCAACAAAAACAGTAACCCTAACCATTCCACTAAGCCCAACCCTATCACAAACCCTAACCCTAACCTTAACACTAACCCGGAACCTAACCATAAGTTTAACTCTAAAACTCACCCAAACTCTATCCCTAACACTAACACTAAGAATAATTCTAACCCTAACAAAAACCCTACCCCAATTCACAACCCTAACCCTAATCTAACCCTTAACCTCTCCCTTACTTAACCCTAAACCTAATCCTAAAACAAGCACTAACACTAACCTAACCCCAATCCTAACACTAACCCTAAACCTATCCCTAACACTAACCTTAACATTAACCCTAAACCTAACACTAACTCTAACCCTAACCCTAACTGTAACCTAACCCTAATCTTAACCCTAACACTAATCATAACCTAAACCTATCTGTAACACTAAACTGAACCCTAACACTAACCATAACAGTAACCCTATCCATAACCTTATACGTAACCCTAACACAAAACGTAACCCTAACCCTAACACTTCCCTAATCCTAACCGTAACACTAACCCTAACCCTAACCCTAACACAAACCCTAACCGAAACCATAACCCTCACCCTAATCTAACCCTAACTCTAATGGTTACCAACCTTAAACATAATCCTAACCCTAACACTAACCCTAAACTTAACCCTAACACGAACCCTAAACCTAAGCATACCACTAAGCCTAACCCTCACCCAAATCCTAACCCCAAATTTAAAACTTACCCTAAAACTAAGTGTAACACTAACAGAAACCCTAACCCTAACACTAACCCTAACCCTAATACTAACCCTAACAATAACCCTAACCCTAAACCTAAACCTAACCCACACCCTAACCCTAACCCAAACCTAATACTAACACTAACACTAACCCTAAACCTAACTATTACCCTTACTCAAACACTAATTCTAACCCTTGATGTGTCCCTAACCCTAACACTAACCCTAACCCTATCCCAAACCCTTAACTTAAAACTAAACCTAACCCCAAACCTAAACAAACCCTAAAGCTAGTTTCCTGTGGAAATAGCCCTAGGCTGAAGTAGAAAGAAACAGATTTTTCTCTGAGCACGTTAGGAACAAGCAGATTTCCCTTGTACTGAAAGAGCTTCAAATTTTTTTGGTCGGATTACTTTGATACTGTACAGGATTCATCCTTGACCTAGCCTTAGTATGTATCCAAGTTTGGGCCTTCAAGGTTCAATGGTTCACTTTCAGGTACAATTGGAATTTTTAGTTTTCACTTCATTATTGCCTATAGGTGTGAATGGAAATGGAGCTGAAAATCAAACAGGGTTAGTGCTAGCTGCTTGACATTTCACACAATCTGTTCTCTGTGGGCACTCTCTGGTTTCTTACTAGTGAAAGTTTTCCAAAGCTGAGACATGCAAAAGACATTATCCAAGAGCACTTTATGAGAAAACAGGGAAATATGCATGTACTGAACTACCGCCCCCAATTATTGGGTAAGATTTTTTATACTGGGCAGGATTTATCTCTTAGCTTGCCCTACTAGGCTCCCCCAAGTTTGGGAATTCTATGATCAAATGTTCTCTATACAGGTTAGGGTTAGTGTTAGCTCTATGGTCAGAGCTAGTGTTAGGATTAGAGTTAGTTTTGTTCAAATTTCTTTGATATTTGGCAGAATTCATCTTTAACTACCATTACTATGTTCAGTTCAATGGTTTCTATTTTAAGGTTTCACTTCATTTTGACCTATATGGGTAAATGGAATTGGAGCTAGAAATCAAACAGGGCTGGTGCTAGTTGCTTCAAACTTCACACACTCAATCAGTTCTCTGTGGGCACTCTCTGGTTTGTTCCTTATAAATGTAGCCTTAAGCTGAAGCATGCAAAGCAAGTTTATCTGAGAGCACTTTGGGAGAAAATCAGGGAAATATGAATATACTGAAATACCTCCCCCAATTATTTGGTCATATTTCTTTGATACTGTGCAGGATTCATCTGCTAGCTTCCCCCACTATGATCCCCAATTTTGGGACTTCTATGATCATAGGTTCTCTAAAGAGCTTAGAGTTAGGGTTAGGGATAGAGTCAGATCTAGCATTAGAGAGGTTAGATTTGTTCAAAGGTTAGATTTGTTCAAATTTTTTTGATAGTGGGCAGTAGTCATCTTTTCCTTACCCTTCTTATGTACACCATGTTTGGACCTTCTCAATTCAATTGTTCACTGTCAGGAACAGTGTATAGTTTAAGGGTTCACTTCATTTTGACCTCTATGGGTAAATGGAAATGGAGCTCAAAATCAAACAGTGTTGGTGCTAGCTGCTTGAAACTTCACATACTCCATCAATTCTCTGTAGTTACTCTCTGATTTCTTCCTTGTAAAATTATCCCAAAGCTGAAGCATGCAAAAACAACTTTATCCAACTGCACTTTAGGAGACAACAGGAAAATATGCATGTACTGAACTACCTCCTTGAATCATTTGGTCAGATTTCTTTGATACTGCAGAGGATTCATTTGTTAGCTTGCTCCACTAATCTCCACAAGTTTGGAACTTCTATGATGAAAAGTTCTCTAAACAGGTTAGGGTTAGTATTAGGGTTAGGGTTTGGGCAAGTGTTAGAGTGAGTGTTAGGGTTAGAATTAGTTTTGGTCAAATATCATTGATACTGGGTAGAATTCTTCTTTTACCTCGCCTTACTATATTTACCAGTTTGGGGCCTTCTTGGTTCAAGGTTCAGTGTCAGAAACAGTTTGCGTTTTAAGGTTTCTCTTCATTTGAACCTATACAGGTAAATGGAAATGGAGCTGAAAATCAAACAGGGTTGGTGCTAGCTGCTTGAAACTTCACACACTCAATCTGTTCTCTGTGGGCACTCTGTGGTTTCTTCCTTGTAAATGTAGCCCTTAGCAAAAGTATACAAAAACCACTTTATTCAAGAGCACTTTAGGAGAAATGAGGGAAATATGAATGTCCTGAACTATTATTTGGTCAGATTTGTTTGATACTGTACAGGATTCATCTGCTAGCTTGTTGCACTGGGTTCCCCAAGTTTGGAACTTGTATGATCAAAGCCCTATAAACAGAATAGGTTTAGGGTTAGTCTTAGAGTTAGGACTAGAGTTAGAACCAACGTTAGGGTTAGAGTTATTTTTGTTCAAATTTCTTTGATACTGCACAGGATTTCTCTTTAGCTAGCCTTATTATGTTCCCCAGTTTTGGGCCTTCTAATTTCAATTGTTCACTGTCAGGAACAGTTTGCATTTTAAAGTTTCACTTCAAGTTGTCCTATATGGGTAAATGAAAATGGAGCTGGTAATCAAACAGGGTTGGTGCTAGCTGCTTGAAATTTCACACACTCAATCAGTTCTCTGAGGGCACTCTCTGGTTTCTTCCTAGTGAAGGTTTTCCAAAGCTATGCGATGCAAAATAACATTATCCAAGAGAACTTTAGGAAAAAAACAGGGGAAATAGGCATGTACTGAAACAGCTCCCCCAATTATTTTGTCAGATTATTTTTAATACTGGGCAGGATTCATCTGTTATCTTTCCCTACTAGGCACACCAAATTTGGGACTTCTATGATCAAAGGTTCTCTAAACAGTTTAGGGTTAGAGTTAGGTTTAGGGCAAGGGTTAGAAACAGTGTAAGGGTTAGAGTTAGTTTTGTTCAAATTTCTTTGATACCAGGCAGGATTCATTTTTTACCTAGCCTTACTATGTTCCTCAGGTTTGGGCCTTCTCTGTTCAAGGTTCGTTGTCAGGAACAGTTTGTGTTTAAGGTTTCACTTTATCTTGACTTATATGGGTAGTTGGAAATGGAGCTGGATAACAAACAGAGTTGGTGTTAGCTGCTTGAAACTTCACACACTCCATCAGTTCTCTGTGGGCACACTCTGCTTTGTTCCCTGTGAATATAGGCCTATGCTGAAGCATGCAAATCATACGTTTAGTGTTAGGGTGATGTTTAGAGCTAGGTTTAGTGTTAGGGTCAGAGTCAGGGTCAGGGTTAGTTTTAGGGTTAGGGTTAGGACTCAAATTAGGGCTTAAGTTAGGTCTAGGTGTAGTGTTAGGGTTTGGTTTAAGTTAAGGGTTAGGGTTAGGGCTATGGCTAGGTTTTGTTTTATGGCTAGGGCTAGTGTTAGGGCTGGATTTTGGATTAGTGTTAGGTTTAGGGCTAGTGTTAGGGTGAAATTTAGGGTTAGGTTTAGGGTTATATTTAGAGTTAGGGTTAGATCTAGGGCTAGGGTTAGGGCTAGGGCTAGGTTTATGATAAGGGATAGGGTTAGAACTAGGGATACAACTAGGGCGAGACTTAGAGTTAGACGTAGGACTAGGCTTAGTGTTAGGGTTAAGGTTACAGCTAAATTAAGGCTAGGATTAGGGCTAGGGTTAGTGTTAGGTTTAGGGCTAGGGGTATGGCTAGGGTTAGGTTTAGCATTGGGGTTAGGGTTAATTTTAGAGGAATGGGTGGGGTATAGCTAGCTTTAGGGCTAGGGTGAGGGTTAGAATCAAGATTAGGGCTAGGATTAATGTTTGTGTTAGGATTAAGTCTAGATTTAGGGCTAGGATTTCTGTTAGTGTTAGGGCTAGGGCTAGGGCTAATGTCTGGTCTAGGGTTATGGTTAGGGATAGTTTTAGGGCTAGCTTATGGTAGGTCTAGTGTAAGGGTTACTTTTACGGTAAGGGTCAGGTTTAGAGCTGGGGGTATTATTATGGTTAGGGTCAGGGTTAGTGTTTGGTTTAGGTTAAAGTTTAGGTTTAGGGCTTGAATTAGTGTTAGGGTTAGGCTTTGGGTTAGGTAATGGATAGGTTAATTGTAGGTTTCAGTTAAGGGTAATGAGTGGGTTAGGTTTAGCGATAGGGTTAGGGTCAGCATTAGGTTTAGCATTATGTTTAGTGTAATGGATAGATTTAGAGCTAGAGTTAGGGCTAGGTTATGGTTTGGATTAAGTCTAGGATTAGGATTAGGTTTATGGATAGGGCTAGGGTTTGGTTTAGGGTAAGTGTTAGGTTTAGGGCTACAGTTATGGTTAGGTTAGGGTAAGGGTTAGTGTTTGAGCTAGGGTTAGGGCTTGAGTGAGGGTTAGGTTTAAGTTTAGGTCTAGGGTTATGTTTATGGTTAGGGTTTGGTTTAGGGTTAGGGTTATGGCTAGAGTTTCATTAGGTGTAGCATTAGGTTTAGGGTAATGGATAATGTTATATTTAGGGTTAGGGTTAGGGTTAGGATATGGGTTAGGGCTAGTGTTAGGATTAGGTTTAGTGTAAGGCTTAATGTTTCAGCTAGAGTTAGGGCTATGGTGATGGTTAGGTGTAGGGTTAGGTCTAGGTTTACATTTTTGTTGAGAGTTAGGTTTAGTGTTGGGGATAGTGTTATAATTAAGGCTAGGCTTAGGGTTAGGGTAATTGATAGGGTTAGAGCTAAAGTTCGGGCTAGGATTAAGGTTAGAATTAGAGCTAGGTTAGGGATATGGTTTAGTTTAAGGCTAGTTTTATGTTTAGGGTAAGGGTTTGATTTTGAGCTAGGGTTAGTTCTAAGGCAAGGGTTAGTTTTAGGACTAAGCTTAGGGTTATGGTTATGCTTAGGGCTAAGTTTAGGCCTAGGATTAGGGCTAGGTTTTGTGTTAGGTTGAGTGCTAGTGTTAGGACTATGGGTAATGTAAGAGCTAGGGTTATGCTTACGGCTAGTTTTAGGGTTAGGGTTATGGCTAGGTCTATTGTTAGGACTAGGTTTTGGGTTAGGGTCAATTTTTGAGCTAGGTTTAGTCTTAAGGTCAAGGTCAGTGCTCAGGATAGGGTTAGGGTCAGAAATAGATCCAGAATTAGGACTAGTGTTAGGTCTATTGGTAGGATAAGTGTTTGGTTTAGGTTAAGGGTTTTTTTTAGGGCTAGAGCTAGTTTTTTTTTTTTCTTTTTTTTTTTTTAGTCTAGGGCTTGACTTATAGCTATATTTAGGATTAGCTTTTTGTCTAGGTATAATATTAGGGATAGGTGTAGATATAGGGTTACCAGTAGGGCTAGTGTTAGGGTTTGGTTTACGGTTATGGTCAGGTTTAGACCTAGGGTTATGGTTAGGGTCAAATAAGAGTCAGGGTTAGAGTTAGAACTAGAATGAGGGCTAGGGTTAGGACTAGTAAAATGTTTAGAGTTTAAGTTAGGCTAAATTTTTGGGTTAGGACTAGGGTTAGAATTTGGGTTAGGGTTTGGCTTAGGGTAAGGGAAAGGGTTAGAGCTAGGGTAGGGCTAGGTTTAGGGTTAGGTTTAGGGCTAGTGTTAGGGTTAAGATTAGGGTTAAAGCTAGGATTAGGGCTCAGATTAAGGGTAGGATTTGTGTTAGGGTTAAAGCTAGTGTTATGAAAATGACTAATGTATGAACTAGGGTTACAATTAGGGCTACTTTTAGGGTTAGGGTTAAGGCTAGGTCTCTAGTTAGGGTTAATTTAAGGTTAGGATGATGTTTAGAGCTAGGATTAATGTTAGGGTCAGTGTCAGGGTCAGGATTAGTTTTAGAGTTAGGATTAGGGTTAAGGTTTGGTTTAGGTTATGGGTTAGGGTCATGGATATGGCTTGGTTTACTTTTATGGCTAGGACTAGGGGTAGGGCAAGTTTTAATAATAGCAATAATGTTAGGGCTAGTGTTAGGGTTTGGTTTAGGATTATTGTTATGGTTAAATTGAGAGTTAGGTTTAGATTTAGAGTTAGGTTTAGATCTAGGGTTAGGGCTAGAGCTAAGGATAGAACTAGGGATAGGGCTAGGGAAAGATTAGATTTAGTCTTAGGGCTAGGGTTAGGGTTACAATAGGATTAAATTAGGGCTAGGGTTAGCGTTAGGCTTAGTGTTAGTTTTAGGCCTAGGGTTAGGGCTAGCGTTAGGTTTAGGTTTAGGGTTAGGCTTAGGTTTAAGGTTATGGTTAGGTTTAGGGTTATTCTTAGGTTTAGGGTAAGGGATGGGGTTTTAGCTAGGTTTAGGTCTAGGGCGAGGGTTAGCATTATGGTTAAAGCTCAGGCTATGGTTTGGGTTAGCATTAACGCTAGGTTTAGGGCTAGGATTAGGGCTAGAGTTAATTTCAGGTTCAACATTAATGTTAAAGATAGTTATGGTTTAGGTTTATGGCTATGTCTAGTGTAAGGGTTAGATTTACGGTTAGGTTCAGGTTTAGAGCTAAAGGTATTATTAGGGTCAGGGTTGCGATTAGTGTTTGGGATAGGTTAAGTTTTAAATTGACAGCTCGAATTAGCATAAGTTTAGAATTAGGGTAGTGATAGGGTTAGGTTTAGGTTTCAGGATAGATTTAGGGTAATGGATAGGATTGGATTAGGGATAAGGTTAAGTTTAGGCCTAGGGTTAGCATTAGGTTTAGGGTTATGATTAGGGTAATGGATAGGGTTAGATCTAGGGTTAGGACTAGGGATATGGTTACTATTAGTGCTAGAGATAGGGTCAAGATTAGGTTTAGTGTTAAAACTTTTGTTAGGGCTTGGTTTAGGGCTAGGTTTTGAGTTAAGTTAGGGCTAGGGTTAGGGTTATGGCTAATGTAAATACTAGGGTTACAATTAAGACTAGTTTTAGGCTTAGGGTTAGGGTTAGGTTTAGTGTTAGGTTTATGTTTAGAGTTAGGGTGATGTTTAAAGCTAGGGTTAGTTTTAGGGTCAGAATTCATATTAGGGCTAGGCTTAAAACTCAAATTAGGCCTAGGGTTATGGCTAGGTGTAGGGTTAGGGTTTGGTTTAGGTTAAGGTTTAGGGTTATGGCTATGGCTCTCTTTTGAATTAGGGCTAGGGCTAGAGTAAGGGCTAGTTTTAGGAGTAGTGTTAGGTTTAGGGTAGGGCTAGTGTTAGGTTTAGGTTTAGGCTTAGCATTAGGGTTAGATTTAGAGTTAGGGTTAGGGCTAAGGCTAAGGAAAGGGCTAGGTTTAGGCCCAGGTTTAGGGTTCCAGTAAGGGATAGGGTTAGAACTAGTTTCATGGCTAAGGTGAGAGTTAGACTTAGTCTTAGGGCTAGGGTTAGGGTTAGGGTTAAGGATAGGGCTAAGTTAGGTCTAAGATTAGGGCTAGGGTTAGTGTTAAGTTAGGCCTATGGTTAGGGTTAGGGTTATGACTAAGGCTTTGTTTATGGCTAGGATAAAGGCTAGGGTTTGTGTTAGGGTTAGGGCTAGGATTTTGTCTGGGGCTAATGTCAGGCCTAGGGTTATGGTTAGGGATAGTTTTAGGGTTAGGTTATTGGCTAGGTCTAGTGTAAGGGTAAGGTTTAGGGTAGGGTCAGTTTTAGAGCTGGGGGAGTTACTAGGGTCAGGGTCAGTGTTAGGGTTTGGTTTAGGTTTGAGTTTAGGGTTAGGGCTCGAATTAGCATAAGGGTTAGGGTTACAGTAATGATAGGGTTAGATTTAGGGTTCAGGTTTGGTTTAGGGTAATTGATAGGGTTGGGGTTAGTGATAGGGTTAGGGGTAGGCCTCGGGTTAGCATTAGGGTAAGGTTTAAGTTTAGAGTAATGGATACAGTTAGATTTAATTTAGGGCTAGGTTTAGGGTTAGGATTAGGTCTTGAGTTAGGTTTAGGCCTAGGGTTAGCATTAGGGTAAGGGTTTCGTTAGAGTAATGGACACAGTTAGAGCTAAGACTAGAGATAGTCTTATGGTTAGGAATAGGTCTTGAGTTAGGGTTAAGGTGAGGGTTAGAACTAGGGTTATGGTTAGGATTATGTTTAGCGTAAGGGTTAGGTTCTGAGCTGTGGTTAGGGCTAGAGCAAGGGTTAGGTTCAGGTTTAGGTCCAGGGATAGGATTACAGTAGTTTTAGAGTTAGGGTTAGGGTTAGGGTAATGGGTAGGTTTAGAGCTAGGGTTATGGCTAGGATTAAGTTTAGGATTGGGGCTAGGGTTAGGCTTAGAGTTAGGGATAGTTCTAGGTTTGTGTTTATGGTATGGGTTAGGCTTTGAGCTAGGGTTCGGACTAAGGTGAGGGTTAAATTTGGGTTAGGGCTAGGGTTAGGGGTAGGGTTACACTTAGGGCTAGGTTAAGGCCTAGGATTAGCTCTAGATCTTGTGTTAGGTTTAGGCCTAGGGTTAGGGCTGTGGGTAATATAAGAGCTAGGATTATGATTAGGGCTAGTTTTAGGGTTAGGGTTATGCCTAGGTCTAGTGTTAGGTTTAGATTTTTTTGTTAGTGTCAGGTTTAGAGGTAGGTTTACCCTTAAAGGCAGGGTCAGTGTTTGGATTAGAGTTAGACTTATGGTTACAACCAGAATTAGGACTAGGATTAGGTCCTGGGGTAGGGTTAGAGTTTGGTTTAGGGTAAGGATTATTGTTAGGGCTAGGACTAGGTTTTTGTTTAGGTCTAGGGGTAGAGTGAAAGCTAGATTTAGGATTAGGTTTAGTTCTAGAACTAATTTTAGGGTTAGGTTTAGGTATAAGTTTACCAGTAGGGCCAGTGTTAGAATTTAGTCTAGGGTGAGGTTTTGTTTTAGACCTAGGGTTAGTGTTAGGGTCAGAATAGTGTCAGGTTTAGTGTTAGGGTTTGAGATGGAATTATAGCTAGAATGAGGGATATGGACAGGAGTATTAATGGGATTAGGATTATGGTTAGCCTAAGGATTAGGGATAGGTCTAGGGTTACCATTAGGGTTAGAGTTTTGCTTAGGGTAAGGGATAGGGTTAGAGCTAGGTTTAGGGCTAGAGTTAGGGTTAGGGTTAGGGTTAAAGCTAGGTTTAGAGCTCAGATTAGGGCTAGTTTTTGTGTTAGGGCTCGGGGTAGGGTGAGATCAATGGCTAATGTAAGAACTAGGGTTACAATTAGGTTCACTTTTAGGGTAAGAGTTAGGGTAGGTCTAGTGTTAGTGTTTGGTTTAACATAGGGTAATATTTAGAGCAAGGGTTAGTGTTAGGATATGAGTCAGGGTGAGATATAGGGTTAGGACTCGAATTAGGGATAGGGTTAATGTTAGATTTCCGTTTATGCTTAGGAGGGTGTTTAGAGCTAGGGTGAGTGTTAGGATATGAGTCAGGGTCAGAGTTAGTTTTATTTTTTTTATTTAATTTTATTTATTTATTTTTATTGGTTGTTCAAAACATTACAAAGGTCAAGGAAGACATTATACAGCAAATTCAGACAATGAAAAATCACTTTGACAATGAATTACATAAACAAATCCAAGAAGCTAAAGATCAACTCTATAGGGAGATAGAGGATATAAGAAACAAACACAGAAATCCTGAAAATGCAGGAAACAGTAAACCAAATTAAAAACTCAAATGAGAGTATTACCAGCAGAGTAGAACACTTAGAAGATAGAACTTCAGACAACGAAGACAAAGTTTTTCATCTTGAAAAGAACATAGACAGCTCAGCGAGAATGTTAAGCAATCATGAGCAGAACATCCAAGAATTATGGGATAACATCAAGAAACCAAACCTAAGAGTTATTGGGATACAAGAGGGCATAGAGGTCCAAACCAAGGGAATGAGCAATCTATTCAATGAAATAATACTAGAAAACTTCCCAGACTTAAAGAATGAAAAAGAAATCCAAATACTAGAAGCCTACAGGACACCGAATGTACAAAATCATAAGAGATCCACACCAAGACACATAATAATGAAGATGCCCAACATACAGAATAAGGAGAGAATCTTAAAAGCCACAAGAGAGAGGAAGCAGATTACATTTAGGGGTAAACCAATCAGGATAACTGCTGATCTTTCAACACAGACTCTGAAAGCTAGAAGATCCTGGAACAACATATTTCAAATGCTGAAAGAAAAAGGGTTCCAACCAAGAATCATGTATCCAGCGAAATTAAGCTTCAGGATTGAAGATGAAATAAAAATCTTCCCTGATAAACAAAAGTCAAAAGAATTTGCAGCTAGAAAACCAGTTCTTCAAAACATCCTTGGCAAAACATTACAGGAAGAGGAAATGAAAAATAACAATGAAAACCAACAGCGGGAGGTAGTACAGTAAAGGAAAAACTAAGCATAGAGGAAAAACAAATCATGTTAAGTAACATACATAATCAAATATGGCTGGAAATACAAACCATATCTCAATAGTAACCCTAAATGTTAATGGCAGAGTTAGTTTTAAGGTTAGGTTTAGGACTCGAATTAAGGCTATGGTTAGGTCTTGGTGTAGTGTTAGGGTTTGGTTTAAGTTAAGGTTTAGAGTTAGGGCTATTTCTCAGTTTTGTTTTACTGTTAGGGTTATGGTTAGGGCTAGTTTTATGACTAGCATTAGGGTTAGGGCTAGTGTTAGGGTTAGGCTTAGGTTTAGGATAGATTTAGAGTTAGGTTTAGATCTAGGATTAGGGCTAAGAATTAGGATAAGGCAAGGGTTAGGGCTAGGGTTAGGGTTACAGTAAGGTATAGGGTTAGAACTAGAGATAGGGCTACTGTGAGAGTTAGAGATAGTCTTAGGGCTAGGTTCAGGGTTAGGGTTAGGGATAGGGTTAAGTTTAGGATTAGGATTAGGGATAGCGTTAGGATTAGATTTACAGACAGTTCTAGGTTTATGTTTATGGTAAGTGTTAGGCTTTGAATTAGGATTAGGACTAAGGCGAGAATTAGGTTTGGGTTAGGGCTAGGGTTAGGGTTAGGGTTACACTTAGGGCTAGGGTAAGACCTAGGATTAGCTCTAGGTTTTGTGTTATGTTTAGGCCTAGGGTTAGGGCTGTGGGTAATGTAAGAGCTAGGGTTATGATTAGGGCTAGTTTTAGAATTAGGTTTATATCTAGGTCTAGTCTTAGGTTTATATTTTCAGTTAGGGTCAGATTTAGAGGCAGCTTTACCTTTAAAGTCAGGGTCATTGTTCAAATTAGAGTTAGAGTTAGGGTTACAGTCAGAATTAGGTCTAGGATTAGGTCTAGGAGTAGGGTTAGTGTTTGGGTTTTGGTAAGTATTATTGTTAGGGCTAGGAATATGTTTTCTTTTTTTAGTCTAGGGCTAGAGTTTAGGCTAGATTTAGGATTAGGTTTAGATGTAGGACGAGTTTTATGGTTAGGTTTAGGTATAAGGTTACCAGTAGGGCCAGTGTTAGGCTTTATTCTAGGGTTAGGGTCAGGTTTAGACCTAGGGTTATTGTTAGGATCAGAATAAGGGTCATGTTATCATTAAGGTTTGGGATAGGTTTACAGCTAGAATGAGGGCTAGTGTCAGGACTATTAATGGGTTATGATTTTGGTTACCCTAAGGATTAGAGATGGGTTTAGGATTACCATTAGGATTAGGGTTTCACTTAAGTTAAGGAATAGGGTTAGAGCTAGGTTTATGGCTACAGATATTGTTAGTGTTATGATAAAAGCTAGGTTTAGAGTCTGATTAGGGCTCGTTTTTGTGTTAGATTTAGGGCTATGATTAGGACAATGGCTAATATAAGATCTAGGGTTACAACTAGGGTTAGTTTTAGGGTTAGGTTAGGGGTAGGTCTAGTGTTAGTGTTAGGTTTAAGGTTAGGGTGATATTTAGAGCTAGGGTTAGTTTTAGAATATGAGTCAAGGTCAGATAAAGGATTAGGACTTAAATTAGGGATAAGGTTAATGTTAGGTTTTGGTTGAATGTTAGGAGGGTGTTTAGAGCCAGAGTGAATGTTAGGATATGAGTCAGGGTCAGAGTTAGTTTTAAGGTTAGAGTAAGGACTCGAATTAAGGCTATGGTTAGGTCTAGGTGTAGTGTTAGGGTTTGGTTTAAGTTAAGGTTTAGGGTTAGGGCTATTTCTTGGTTTAGTTTTACTGGTAGGGTTAGGGTTAGGGCTACTTTTATGATTAGCCTTAGGTTTAGGGCTAATGTTAGTGTTAGGCTTAGTCTTAGGTTTAGGGTTAGATTTAGAGTTAGGTTTAGATCTAGGGTTAGGGCTAGGACTAAGGATAGGGCATAGGTTAGGGCTAGGATTAGGGCTAGGTTTAGGGTTATGGTAAGTATAGGGTTAGAACTAAGGTTAAAGCTATTGTGAGCATTAGAGTTAGTCTTAGGGCTAGGGTTATGGTTTGGTTTAGGTATAAGGTTATCTGTAGGGCCAGTGTTAGGGTTTACTCTAGGGTTATGGTCAGGTTTAGATCTAGGGTTTGTGTGAGAGTCAGAATAAGGGTCAGGATTAGCCTTAGGGTTTGGGATAGTATTAGACCTAGAATGAGGGCTAGGGTCAGGACTATTAATATGGTTAGGATTTTGGTTAGCTTAAGGATTAGGGATAGGTCTATGGTTACCATTAAGGTTAGGGTTTCACTTTGGTAAAGGATAGGTTTAGAGCTAGGGTTAGGGTTATGGCTAGAGTTAGGGTTAAACTAGGTTTGGGGCTCAGATTAGAGCTAGTTTTTGTGTTAGAGTCAGGGCGAGGATTAGGGCAATTGCTAATATAAGAACTAGGGTTACAATCAGGGTTAGTTTAAGGGATAGGGTTAGGGTAGGTATAGTGTTTGGGTTAGGTTAAAGTTTAGGGTGATAATTAGAGCTAGGGTTAGTGTTAGTATAAGAGTCAGGTTCAGGGTTAGTGTTAGGACTCAAATAAAGGCTAGGGTTACTGTTAGGTTTTGGTTTAATGTTAGGATGGTGTTTAGAGCTAGGGTGAGTTTAAGATATTAGTCATGGTCAGGTGGTTTGTTTTAAGGTTAGTCTTAGGACTCAAATTAAGGCTAGGGTTAGGTCTGGGATTAGTGTTAATGTTTGGTTTAAGTTAAGGTTTAGGGTTAGGGCTATTGCTCGGTTTTGTTTTACTGATAGGGTTAGGGTTAGGGCTATTTTTACAATTAGCATTAGCGTTAGTGTTAGATTTAGTGTTAGTGTTAGGCTTAGGCTTAGGTTTAAGGTTAGATTTAGAGTTAGGGTTAGATCTAGGGTTAGGGCTAAGACTAAGGATAGGGCTAGGGTTAGGGCTAGGGTTAGGGTTATGGTAAGAGATAGAGTTAGAACTAGTTAGGGTTTTGTTTAGATTATGGTTTAGGAATTGAGCTACGTTTAGAACTAAGGTGAGGGTTAGGGTTAAGGTAGGTCTAGGGTTAGAGTTAGGGTTATGTTTAGGATAGGTATAGACCTCTGATTAGGACTAGATTTTGTGTTAGGTTTAGGCCTATGCTTAATGCTATGGGTAATGTAAGATCTGGGGTTCTAATTTTGGTAGTTTTAGGGATAACTGTAGCGATAGGGTTAAGATAAGGTATGAAGTTACAGCTGAGTTTAGGGTTAGGGCAAGGGATAAAATTAAGGTTAGGGCTAGGATTAAGATTAGGATTAAATTAGTAGTTTTAGGGATAGGGTTTTGGCTAGGTCTAGTGTTAAGTTTATGTTTTGGTTTAGGATCAGGTTTATAGCTAGTTTTATTTTTAGTGTCAGTGTCAGTGTTCAGGTTAGAGTCAGGGTTAGGGTGAAAGCCAGAATTAGGACTAGGGTTAGATCTAGGGGTAGTATTATTATTTGGTTTATGTTAAGGGTTATTGTTAGGGCTAGAACTAAGTTTTTTTAAGTCTAGGGCTAGAATTATCACTAGATTTAGCATTAGGTTTATGTGTAGGGCTAGTATTAGGCTTAGGTTTAGGTAAAAGTTTACTGGTAGGGCTAGATTCAGAGTTCAGTTTAGAGTAAGGTCAGGTTTAGACCTAGAATTAGTGTTATGGTCAGAATAAGGGTGAAAGTTAGGGTTAGGTTTTGGGATATGGTTAGAGCTAGAATGAGGGCTAGTGTTAGGACTAGTAATAGGGTTAGTGTTTGGTTTAGGCTAAGGATTAGGATTAGTACTGGGATAAGCCTTATAAATAGGATTTGGCTTAAGGTAAAGGATAGGGTTACAGCTAGGGTTAGGGCTAGTGTTATGGTTAGGTTTAGGGCTAGGGTTAGGGTTAGGTTTAGAGTTAAATCTAGTGTTAGGGCTCAGATTAGGGCTATTTTTTGTAAGGGTTAGAGCTAGGGTTAGGGCTATGACTAATGTAAGAACTAGGGTGATGATTAGGGTTAGTATTAGGGTTAGGGTTGGGCTAGGTCTAGGGTTAGCATTAGCTTTATGGTTAGCATGCTATTTAGAGCTGGGTTTAGTGTTTGGATATGAGTCTGGGTCAGGGTTAGTTTTAGTCCTAGGACTCAGATTTGAGCTAGTGCATGGCTAGTTGTAGGGTAATGGTTTGATTTAGGTTAAGGTTCAGGGATAGAGCAATGGCTCAGTTTGTTTTAGGGCTGGGGCTAAGGTTAGAACTAGCTGTAGGATTAGCAATAGTGTTCAGCTAGTGGTATGGTGAAGTTTAGACTTAAGGTCGGGGTTATATTTAGAGTTATGGTTAGATCTAGGTTTATGGATATTCTTGTGGTTAGGTTTATGTTTAGGGCTAATGTTATGGTTACGGTAATGGATAGGGTTAGAAATAAAAATAGGGCTATGTTGAGAGTTACAGTCAGTCTTAGGGTTAGGGTTAGGAGTTCACTTAGGGTTAGTGCTAATTTAGGGCTAGGATTAGTGTTAGGTTTAGTGTTAGGTTAGGCCTATGGTTAGGGTTAATGTTAGTGTTAGGTTTACGGTTATTTTTAGGGGAAGGTATGGGGTTATAGCTAGGTTCAGGGCTAGGGTGATAGTTAAAATTAGGGATAGGGTGAGGGTTCAGGTTAGGATTAAGGCTAGGTTTAGGGCTAGGGTTACGGCTAGGGTTTGTGTTAGGGTTAGGCTTATATTAGGGCTAAGATAATATGAGGTCTAGGGTTATTATGGTTAGGGATAGTTTCAGGTTTAGCTTTATGGCTAGGTATAGTGTAGGGATTAGGTTGAGCTATAGGGTCACTTTTAGAACTAGGGTATTGTTAGGGTCAGGGTCAGGGTTAGGGTTTGTTTAGGTTTGGTTTAGTGTTAGGGCTCAAACTAGCTTTAGGTTTAGGTTTAGGGTTACGTTAATGGATATGGTTAGCTTTAGGGTTAAGATTAGGTTTAGGGTAATGAATAGGGTTAGGTTTATAGATAGGATTAGGGTTATCCTAGAGTTAGCATTAGGGTTAGGGTTGGGGTTAAGGTAATGGATAGGATTAGACTTAGATTTAGGGCTATGATTATGGTTAGGATTAAGGCTAGGTTTAGCATTATGTTTATGGTTAGGGTTAAAGCTAATGTTAGGGCTCGGATTAGGGCTAAGATTTAGATTAGGTTAGGGATAGGGTCAGGGCTATGGCTAATGTAAGATCTAGGGTTAAGTTTGGGTTAAATTTAGGGTGAGTGTTTGGTCTAGGTCTAGTGTTAGCATTATCTTTAGGGTTAGTGTGATATTTATAGCTAGGGTTAGTGTTAGGATATAAGTCAGGGTCAGGTTTAGTTTTAGGCCTAGTACTCAAAAGAGGTTATGGCTAAGTGTAGGGTTATGGTTAGGTTAAGGTGTAGGGTTAGGGCAATGGCTTTGTTTTGTTTTAAGGCTAAGGCTAGGATTAGGGCTAGTTTTAGGGTTCACATTAGGGTTAGGGCTAGTGTTAGGTTTAGGTTTAGCCTTAGGGTTAAATATAGATTTAGAGTTAGGGTTAAGCTTATGGTTATTGTTTGATTTAGAGTTAATGTTAAATCTAGGTTAGGGCTAGGGCCAAGGATAGGCCTAGGATTAGGGCTAGGATTAGGGTTCTGATTAGGTTTGGGTTACAACAATGGATGGGCCTAGGTTGAGAGTTAGAGTTAATCTTATGGTTAGGGTTAGGGCAAGGGTTAGGAACAGGGCTAAATTAGGGCTAAGATTAGGTGTACGTTAGTGTTAGGGTTAGGGCTAGTGTTTGGATTAGGGTTAGGAGTAAGGGACCTGGGTTTGGGATCTGATAAATGTTAGGTTTAAGGTTAGAATGAGTGTTAGGGTTATGTTTAGTCTAAGGGTTAGGATTTGTATAGGGTTTGGTTTAGGTCTAGAGTTAGGGTTAAATCTAGTTAGGGCTAGGTTTAGGGCTATTTTGTGTTAGGGTTAGGGCTATTTCCAATATAAGAACTAGGGTTATGATTAGGGTTATTTTTAGGGTTAGGATTTGGGCTCGGTCTTGTGTTAGTATTAACTTTCGAGTTAGGGTGACATATAGATCTAAGTTTAGTGTTAGGATAAGAGTTGGATAAGGGTGAATTTTAGGCCTATGACTCGAATTAGAGCTAGGGTTATTGCTAGTTATAGTGGTAGGGTTTGGGATATGGTATTTTTAGGGTTAGAGCAAGGCTCGGTTTTGTATTAGGGCTAGGGCTAGGGTTACGGCTAGTTTAGGATTAGCAAGAGTGTTAGGGCTAGTAGTAGGGTGAGATTTAGGCTTAAGATTAGGGTTAGATTTAGCATTACAGTTAGATCTATGTTTGGGCTATGGCTAGGGTTAAGGATAAGTTTAGTGCTACTGTGAGGGTTAGAGTAACGGATAGGGTTAGAAATAGAAATAGTGCCAGGTGTGAGAGTTAGAGTTAGTCATAGGGCTAGCTTAGCAGTAGGGTTAATGTTAGGGCTAAATTAAGGCTAGGATTAGCCCTAGGATTAGTGTTAGCATTAGGCCTATGTTTAGGGCTAATGTTAGGGTTAGTTTTACTAGCAAGAATGGGGTTTTATAGCTTAGTTCAGGGCTAGGGAAAGGGTTAAAATTAGGGATAGGGCTAGGATGAGGGTTCTGGTTAGGATTAAGGCTAGGTTTAGGGCTAGGATGAGGGCTAGTGTTTGTGTTAGAGTTAGGGCTAAGATTAGGGCTAGTGCTAATATCACGTCTAGGGTTACAATTAGGGATCGTTTTAAGGTTTGGTTTATGGCTAGGTCTAATGTAAGGGTTAGGTTTAGGGTACGGGTCAGGTTTAGAGCTAAGTGTATTATTAGGGTCAGAGTCTGGGTTAGGTTTGGATTGGGTTAAGGTTATATTTAGGGCTTAAATTAGCATTAGGGTTAGGATTCGGGTTAGAGTAATGGATAGGGTTAGGTTTAGGGTTCAGTTTAGTTTTAGAGTAATGTATAGGGTTAATAAAAGGGATAGGGTTAGGGTTAGGCCTAGTGTTAACGTTTGAATTAGGCTTATGTTTAGGGTAATGGATAGGGTTAGTGCTAGTGTTAGAGATTGGGTTAAGGTTAGCATTAGGGCTAGGATTAAGGCAAGGCTTAGGTTTAGTGTTAGAGTTAGGTTTAAGGTAAGTGTTAGGATTTGAGGTAGGGTTAGGGCTAGCATGAGGTTTAGGATTAGAGTCATGGCTATGGTTAGGTTTAGGGTTAAGTTAAGGGCTAGGGTTAGCATTATGGTCTGGGTTATGTTTAAAGTAAAGGATAAAGTTAGGTTTAGTGACAGGGCTAGAATTAGGGCTAGGATTAGGGTGAGGGTTAGTGTTCAGCTTAAGCATAGAGTTAGAGTTAAATGTAGAATTAAGTTTATTGTAAGGGATTGTGTTACATCTATGTTGAGAGACAGGGTGATATTTAGAATTAGAGTTATGGCTATGGTTAGGGTTAGGGTATTGATTAAGGTTAGGTTTAGAGCAATATAATGGCTAGGGTTTGTTTTACGGTTAGGCCTAGGATTAGAAGTATAGCTAATTTCAGGTCTAAAATTGTTTAAAGATAGTTTGAGATTAGGATTATGGTTACATCTAGTGTAAGGTTTAGGTTAGGGTTAGGTTTATGGATAGGCATATTATTAAGGTCAAGTCCTGGGTTAGGGTTTGGGATAGGTTAAGTCTTAAATTTAGGGATAGAATTAGCTATAGGGTTAAGGTTAGGATAACTTTATGCTTAATATTAGAATTCATGTTAAGTTTAGGAAAATGGATAGGGATAGGTTTAGAGATAGGTTTAGGTTTAGGTCTAGGGTTATCCTTAGGGTTAGGGTTATGGTTATTATAATGGATAGAGTTAGAGCTAGTGTTAGGGCTAGGCTTATGGTTATGATTAGGGCTAGGGTTAGGGTTACAATTAGGGTTAGGTTTAAAGCTTGGTTTAGGGCTCAGATTAGGGCTAGGTTTTTTGTTCTGTTAGTGCTAGGGTTAGGGTTATGACTAATGTAAGTACCAGCGTTATGATTAGGGCTAATTTTTGGGTTGAGATTAGGGCTAGGTTTAGTGTCAGGGTTAGGTTTAGAATTAGGATGATGTTTAGAGCTAGGGTTAGTGTTAGTGTCAGAGTCAGAGTCAGGGTTAGTTTTAGGGTTTGGCTTAAAACTTGAATTAGGGCTCGGGTTAGGGGTAGGTGTATGGTTAGGTTTTGGTTAAGTTTAAGGATTAGTGTTAGAGCTATGGCTCAGTTTTGTTTTAGGGCTAGGCTAGGGTTAGGGCTACTTATAGGATTAGTGTTAGGCTTAGGGCTAGTGTTAGGGTTAGGCTTAGGCTTTGGGTTTGGGTAAGATTTAGAGTTACATTTTGATCTCAGGTTATATATATGGCTATGTATAGAGCAAGGGTTAGGACTAGGTTTAGGGCTAGGTTTAGGGTTATGGCAAGGAATAGGTTTAGAACTAGTGATAGCATAGTGTGAGAGTTAGAATTAGTCTTATGTCTATGGTTAGGGATAGTGCCGAATTAGGGCTAAGATTAGGGCTAGGGTTAGTATTAGGGTTAGTGATAGGGTTAGGGTTAGGATTAAGGCTAAGTTTAGGGCTAGGATAAGGACTGGAGTTTTTTTAGGGTTAGAGCTTGGATTAGGGATAGGGCTAATGTCAGGTCTAGGGTTAGGGTTGAGGATAGTTTTAGGGTTATGTTTGTTGCCAGGTGTAATGTAAGGGTTAGGTTAGGGTAAGGTTCAGGTTTAGAGCTAGGGGAATTATTAGGGTCATAGTCAGGGTTAGAGGTTGGTTGAGTTTAGGGTTTAGGGTTTAGGGCTTCAATTAGCATTAGTGTCTGGGTTAGGGTAATGATAGGTTTTTTTTTATTGTTCAGGTTAGGTTTAGAATAATTGATAGGATTAGGTTTAGCGATAGGTTTAGTGTTAGGCCTAGGGTTAGCATTAGGGTATGGGTAATGGTTAGGATAATGGATAGGGTTACAGCTAAGGTTAGGGCTAGTGTTATGGTTAGGAATAGTTCTTGAGTTAGGTTTATGGTTAGGGTTAGAACTAAAGGTTAATTTTAGTGTTATGTTTAGCATAAGAGTTAGGATTTGAGCTAGGGTTAGGCCTAGGGCGAGGGTTAGGTCTAGAATTGGGTCTAGAGATAAGATTACAGTATACTTAGGGTTAGAGTTACAATTAGGGCTAGTGTCATCATTAGGGGTATGGTTAGGGTTAGAGTAATGGATATGGATAGATATAGGTATAGGGTTATTGTTAGTGTTAGATTGAGTTTTAGGTTTAGGGTTAGGGCTCTGGTTATGTTTACGTTTATGGAAAGGGCTAGGGTGTGAACTAGTGTTAGGTCTATGTCGAGTCTGAAGTTCAGGGTTAGATCTAAGGTTAGTTTTCCAGTTATGTTTAGAGTTATGGTTAGACTTAGGGTTATCAATAGGTTTAGGGTTAGGTTAAAGGTAATGGGTAGGTTTAGAGCTGGGTTTAGGGCTAGAATTATGTTTAGGATTAGGACTAGTGTTAGGGGTATATTTAGGGATAGTTGTAGGTTTATGTTTATGGTAAGAGTTAGGCTTTGAGCTACCGTTAGGAGTAGGTTCAGGTTTAGGGTTAGTTTTAGCTCTAGGATTAGGCTTAGGATTAGCTCCAGGTGTTTTGTTAAGTTTAGGCCTAGGGTTATGGCTGTGGGTATGTAAGAGCTATGGTAATGATTATGGCTATTTTAAGGGTTAGGGTTATGGCTAGGTCTAGTGTTAGGTTTAGATAGTCGGTTAGGGTCAGGTTTAGAGGTAGGTTTACTTTTAAAGGTATGGTCAGTGCTGAGGTTAAATTTAGAGTTAGGGTTACAGCCAGAATTAGGACTAAGTTTAGGTCTAAGGGTATGGTTAGTGTTTGTTTTAGGTTATGGTTTATTGCACGGGATTCGACTAGGTTTTTGTTTAGGTCTAGGTCTAGTGTTTGGGTTTTGTCTAGGGTTAGGGTCAGGTTTAGACTTAGGATTAGTGTTAGCGTCAGAATAAGGGTCAGGGTTAGAATTAGGGTTTGGCATAGGGTTAGAGCTAGAGTGAGGGCTAGGTTTAGGACTGTTAATAGGGTTAGGGTTTTGGTTGGCCAAAGGATTAGGGATAGGTATAGGGTTACCATTAGGTTTAGGGTTTTGCTTACGATAAGGGATAGGCTTAGAGCTAGGGTTATGGCAAGAGTTAAGATTAAGGTTAGGGGTACATCTAGGTTTATGTCTTGGATTAGGGCTAGTTTTTGTGTTAGGGTGAGCACTAGGGTTAGGGCAATGTCTAATGTAAGAACTAGGGTTACAATTAGAGTTAGGGTTAGGGGTACGTCTAGTGTTATGGTTAAGTTTAAAGTTCAGGTGATATTTATAAGCTAGCGATAGTGTTAGGATATGAGTCAGGGACAGTGTTAGTTTCAGGGTTAGGGTTAGGACTCAAGTTTAAGTTGAGGGCAGTGTTTAGAGCTAGGGTTACTATTAGGATATAGGTTGAGTTAGGGTTAGTTTTATTGTTAGGGTTATTACTCAAACTAAGGCTAGTGTTACTTTTAGGGTTCCGTTAAAATTTAGGGTAGTGTTTAGAGCTAGAGTGAGTGTTAGGATATGAGTCAAGGTCAGGGTTAGTTTAAGGTTAGGGTTATGACTCCAATTAGAGATAGTGTTAGGTCTAGTTGTTTGTTAGGGTTTAGATTAATTTAAGGTTTAATGTTAGGTCTATTTTTCAATTTTGTTTTAGTCCTTGATTAGGGTTAGGTCTAGTTATATAATTAGCATTAGGGTTAGGGCTAGAGTTTGTATAAGGCTTAGGCTTAGGTTAAGAATTGGAATAAGGGTTAAATCTAGGGTTAGGGCAATGTTATGTTAAAATGGTTATAACCATTTTGTTATGGTTAGGGTTAAAGTTAGGTTTAGGTTAATGGATAGGGTTAGGTTCAGGTTTCTGTGTAGGTTTAGGGTAATGGAAAGATTTAGGGTTTGCAATAGGGTTAGGGTTTGGCCTAGGGTTAGCATTAGGAATAGGGTTATCATACGGGTAATGTATAGGGTTAGAGCTAAGGTTATGGTTAGAAATAGGGTTAGATTTAAGGTTAGAGATTGGATTAGGGCTAGGATTATCATTTACTTAGAGTAGGGTTATCATTAGCTTAGAGTAGGGTTATAATTAGTTTTATGGTAAAGGTATGGTATTGAGCTAGGGTTAGTTCTAGGGTGAGAGTTAGGTTTATTGTTAGGTATAGGGTTGGGATTATAGTAATGGTCAGGTTTAGGTTCTGGGTTAGGGCTAGGGTTTTCATTAGAGTTAGGTTTAGGTTTAGGGTAATAGATTTGATTAGATATAAGTTTAGCTTTAATGTTAAGTTTAGTGTTAGGGCTAGGTTTACCATTGGATTTAGGGTAAGGGTTAAGTTTTTAGTTAGTGTGAGGGTTAGGGATAAGTTTAGTGCTGGTGTGAGGGTTAGAGTAACGGATAGGGTTAGAAATAGAAATAGTGCTAGGAGTGATAGTTAGAATTAATCTTAGGGCTAGGTTAGAAGTAGGGTTAAGGTTAGGGCTAAATTAGGGCTAGGATTAGCCCTAGGATTAGTGTTAGAGTTAGGCCGATGGTTAGGGCTAATGTTAGGGTTAGTTTTATGGGCAAGAATGGGGTTTTATAGCTTGGTTCAGGGCTAGGGAAAGGGTTAAAATTAGGGATAGGGCTAGGATGAGGGTTCTGGTTAGGATTAAGGCTAGGTTTAGGGCTAGGATGAGGGCTAGTGTTTGTGTTAGAGTTAGGGCTAAGATTAGGGCTATGGCTAATATCAGGTCTAGGGTTACAATTAGGGATAGTTTTAAGGTTTGGTTTATGACTAGGTCTAATGTAAGGGTTAGGTTTACGGTACAGGTCAGGTTTAGAGCTAGGTGTATTATTAGGGTCAGAGTCTGGGTTAGGGTTGGATTGGGTTAAGGTTATAGTTAGGGCTTGAATTAGCATTAGGGTTAGGATTCGGGTTAGAGTAATGGATAGGGTTAGGTTTAGGGTTCAGTTTAGGTTTAGAGTAATGTATAGGGTTAATAAAAGGGATAGGGTTAGGGTTAGGTCTAGTATTAACGTTTGAATTAGGCTTATGTTTAGGGTAATGGATAGGGTTAGTGCAAGTGTTAGAGATTGGGTTAAGGTTAGGATTAGGGCTAGGATTAAGGCAAGGCTTAGGGTTAGTGTTAGAGTTAGGTTTAAGGTAAGTGTTAGGGTTTGAGGTAGGGTTAGGGCTAGCATGAGGTTTAGGATTAGAGTCACGGCTATGGTTAGGTTTAGGGTTAGGGTTAGGGCTAGGGTTAGCATTAGGGTCAGGGTTATGTTTAAAGTAAAGGATAAAGTTAGATCTAGGATTTGGGCTATGGTTACAGTTAGGATTTGGGCTAAGATTAGGGTTAGGGTTAGGGCTAGGGTTATGCTTAGGGTAAGGGTTAAAGTTTGAGCTAGGATAAGGGCTTTGGCAATCTTTAGGGTAGGGTTTGGTTAGGTTAATGTTAGGGTATGCTTAGGGCTAGGTTTAGGGCTATGTTTTAGGTGAGGTTTATGGCTAGCATTAGGGCTATGGGTAATGTAAGAGCTAGGGTTATAGTTATGGCTAGATTAAGGGTTAGGGTTATGGATAAATCCTGTGTTAGTGTTAGGTTTGGGGTTAGGATAAGATTTAGAGCTAGGGTTTATGTTAGGGTAAGGGTCAGTGTTCAGGTTAGTATTGGATTTAGTGTTAGGGCCAGAATTAGAACCAGGTTTACATCTAGGGGTAGGGTTAGTCTTTGTGTTAGGTTAATGGTTATTGTTCAGGCTAGGGCTAGAATTATGGCTATATTTAGAATTAAGTTTAGGTCTAGTGCTAGTGTTACAGTTAAGTTTAGGTATAGGTTTACCGGTAGGGCTAGTGTTAGGGTTTAGTTTAGGATTAGGGTCAGGCTTATTCCTAGGGTTAGTGTTAGGGTCAGAATAAGTGTCAGGGTTAGGCTTAGACATTGGGTTAGGGTTAGAGATAGAATGAGGTCTAGGGTTAGGACTAGTAATAGAGTTAAGGTTTGGAGTAGGCTAACGATTAGGGTTAGAACTAGGGTAGCATTAGGGTGAGGGTTTGACTTAAGGTAAGGGATAAGTTTAAAGCTAGGGTTAGGGTTAGGATTAGGGCAAGGGTTAAAGCTAGAGTTAGGGCTCAGACTAGGGCTAGGTTTTGTGTTAGGGTTAGGGCTATGGCTAATGTAAGAACTGGTTTTACGCTTAAGGCTAGGGTTAGGGTTAGGGCTAGTTATAGTGTTTGGGTTAGGTTTAGGGTTAGGGTATTATTTAGAGTTAGGGTTAGTTTTAGGTTCAGAGTCAGGTTCAACATTAGTTGTAGGCTTAGGGTTAGGACTAGATAGAGCATTAGGATTTGGTTTAGGTTAAAGTTTAGGATTATGGCCATAGCTCAGTTTTGTTTGAGGGCTATAGCTAGGCTTTGGGCAAGTTTTCAAATTAGCTTTAGGGTTAAGACTAGTGTTAGGGTGAGGATTAGGTTTAGGGTTAGGGTTAGATTTAGAGTTAGGGTTAGATCTAGGTTTATGGCTAGGCCTAAGTTTAGGGCTAGGTTTGGGTTATGGTTAGGGCTATGCTTTGGCTTAGAAAGGGATAAGTTTAGAACTATGGATATGGGTAAGGCGACAGTTATAGTTAGTCTTAGGGCTAGTGATATGGTTAGGTTTAAGATTAGGGATAAATTAGGGATGGGATTAGAGCTAGGGTTAGTATTAGGACTAGGCCTTGGTTTAGGGTTAGGGTTAGGATTAGGGTTAGTGTATATTATGATGTTATAGCTAGGTTTAGGCATAGGGTGAAGTTTAAATTTAGGGTTAGGACTAGTGTTCAGGTTAGGTTTAGGATTAAGGATAATTTTATGGCCAGGATTAAGGCTATGATTTTTGTTAGGTTTAGGTCTAGCATTAGGACTAGGGCTAAGGTCAGGTCTAGTGTTATGGTTAGGGATAGTTTTAGGGTTACGTTTATGGTTAGGTATAGTGGTAAGGGTTAGGTTAAGGGTTAGGTTCAGTTTTAGATAGGGGTATTATTAGGGTCAGTAAAAGAGTTAGGGTTCGTTTAGGTTAAGGTTTAAATTTAGGGCTCAAATTAGCATTAGGGGTAGGTTTAGGGTTAGGGTAATGGATATGGTTAGGTTTAGGGTTCAGATTAGGTTTAGGTAATAGTGTTAGAATTATGAATAGGGTTAGGTTTATCCTAGGGTTATCCTAGGGTTAGCATTAGGGTTAGGTTTAGGGTTAAGGTAATGGATAGGATTAGAGCTACGGTTAGGTCTAGGGTTATGTTTAAGATAAAGGCTAGGGTTAGGATTCGATTTAGGGTAAGAATTAGGGTTAGGGTTAAATCTAGGGTTAGGGCTCAGATTAGGGCTAGGTTATAGATTAGGTTATGGCTTATGTAGGGCTATGGCTAATGTAAGAAGTAGCATTACAATTAGGGCTAGATTTAGGGTTAGGGTTAGGGCTAGGTCTAGTGTTAGGATTAGGTTTAGTTTTAGGGTGATGATTTGAGATAGGGTAAGTGATAGGGTCAGAGTCAGGATCAGTGTCAGTTTTAGGGTTAGGGATAACATTAAACTAGAGCTAGGGTTAAGGGTAGGCGTAGGGTTAGGTTTTGCATTAAGGTTAGAACAAGAATTAGGGCTAGGGCTAATGTCAGGTATACAGTTACATTTAGGTTAGGATTAGCATTAGGGCTATGGCTCAGTTTTGTTTTAGGTCTAGGGCTTGGGTTAGGGCTAATTATTGGATTAGTGATAGTGTTAGGGCTAGTGGTAGGGTGAGGTTTAGGTTTAGAGTAAGGGTTACATTTAGAATTATGGTTAGATCTAGGGTTGGGGCTAGGGTTAGGGCTAAGGTTAGGGCTAGCATGAGGGTTACAGTAACAGATAAGGTTAGTACTAGAAATAGGTCTAGCTTGAGACTTAGTGTTAGGGCTAGGGTTAGAGTAAGGGTTATATTTAGTGATAAATTAGGGCTAGGATTAGAACTAGGGTAACTGTTATGGTTATGCCTAGTGTTAGGGCTCGGGTTAGGGTTAGTGATAGTGTTAGGGTTAGGGTTAGGATTAGGTGAAGGGATGTGGTTATACCTAGGTTCAGAACTAGGGCGAGGGTTGAAATTAGGGATTGGGCTAGGGTTAGGGTTCGGATTAGGATTAAGGCTAGGTTTAGGGCTAGGATGAGGGCTAGGGTTTGTGTTAGGTTTAGGGCAAGAATTAGGTAGATTGCTAATGTCAGGTCTATGGTTTGGTTAGGGATAGTGTGACGCTTAGTTTTATATCTAGGTCTAGTTTAAGGGTTAGGTTTAGGGTAAGGGTCAGGTTTAAAGCTAGGTGTATTATTAGAGTCAGTGTCTTGTTCAGAGTTTGGTTTGGGTTATGGTTTAGGTTTAGTGCTGTAATTAGCATTAGTGTTAGGGTTAGTGTTAGAGTAATTGATAGAGTTAGATTTAAGTAATGGATAGGGTTAGTGTTAGTGATAGGTTTAAGTTTAGGCCTAGGGTTAGCATTTGGGTTAGGCTTATGTTTAGGTTAATGGATAGGTTTAGGTCTAGGCTTATGGTTAGTTTTAGGTCTAGGGTTAAGGTTAGGGTTAGGGTTAGGCCTAGGGTTAGTGTTAGGGTTATGTTTCATGTAAGTGTTAGGGTTTGACCTATGGTTAGGGCCAGGGCGAGTGTTAGGGTTAGTGTCAGGTCTAGGTTTAGGACTAGAGTTAAGTTTAGCACTAGGATTAGCATTAGGGTTAGGTTTATGTTTAGGGTAATGGATAGATTTAGAGCTAGGGTTTGGACTTGGTTATGGTTAGGATTAGGGCTAGGATTAGCATTAGGGTTAGGATTAGGGCTAGGGTTATGTTTATGTTAAGGGTTAGTGTTTGACCTAGGGTTAGGGCTAGGGCGAGTGTTAGGTTTAGAGTTAGGCTTAGGGCTAGGGTTAGGGCTAGGATTAGTGGTAGTATTTTTGTGAGGTTTAGGTCTAGCATTAGGGCATTAGGGTAGTGAAAGAGCTAGGGTTAGGATTATGGCTAGGTATAGTGTTAGGGTTATGGCTAGATTTGGGGTCAGCATAAAATTTAGAGCTAGGTTTGTGTTAGGGTAAGTGTCATTGTTCGGGTTAGGGTTAGGTTTAAGGTTAGGGCCAGAAGTAGGATTAGGTTTAGGCCTAGGGGTAAGGTTAGTGTTTGATTTAGGTTAAGGGTTATTGTTGGGCCCAGGGCTAGGTTTTTGTTTAATGCTAGTGCTAGAGTTATGGCTAGATTTAGGATTAGGCTTTTTTCTAAGTCTGGTGTTATGGTTAGGTTTAGGTATAGGGTTACCCATAGGGCTAATGTTAGGTTTCGGTTTAGGGTTAAGGTCAGGTTTAAACCTAGGGTTAGAGTTAGGGTCAGAAGAAGGGTCAGGGTTAGGGTTAGAGTTTGAATTAGGGTTAGAGCTAGAATGAGGGCTAGGGTTAGGATTAATATTAGACTTATGGTTTGGGGTAGGCTAAGGATTAGGGTTAGGAGAAGGGTAGAATTAGAATGAAGGTTTGGCTTAGGGTAAGGGACAGGTTTAGAGCTAGGGTTGCGGATAGTATTAGGGTTAGGGATAGGGCTAGGGTTAAAGTTCGGGTTAGTTTTAAAGCTAGGTTTAGGTCTCAGATTAGGGCTAGGTTTTCTGTTAGGGCAGGGCCATGGCTAATTTAAGAACTAGAGTTCCAATTAGGTTATTTTTAGGGTTAGATTTAGGGTTAGAGTGATGTTTAGAGCTAGGGTTATTGTTAGGGTCCGAGTCAGAGTCAGTGTAAGTTCTAGAATTAGAATTAGGACTTGAATTAATGCTAGGGTTAGGGCTAGCTATAGGGTTAGGGTTTCATTTAGTGTAAGGTTTCGGGTTAAGCCAATGACTCAGTTTTATTTTGTGCTAGGGCTAAGGTTAGAGCTAGTTTTCCAATTAGCATTAGGCATAGGGCTAGTGTTAGGGTAAGGTTTAGGCTTAGAGTTAGGTTTAGATTTAGAGTTAGGATTAGATCTAGGTTTAGAGCTAGGGCAAATGTTAGGGCTAGGGTTGGGGCTAGGCTTAGAGCTACGGTTTGGGTTACTTTAAGGGATAGGTTTAAAACTAGGGATAGGTCTACAGTGAGAGTTAGAGTTAGTCTTAGGGCTAGGGTTAGGGTTAGGTCAAAATTAATACAAGGATTAGTGCTAGGATTACTGTTAGGGCTAGGCTTAGTTTTAGGGCTAGGGTTAGGGTTAGGGTTAGGACTAGGCTAGGTTAAGTGCTAGGATTAAGGCTAGGTTTTGTGTTAGGCTTAGGGCTAGGATTAGGGCTAGGGCTAATGTCAGGTCTAGGTTTATAGTTAGGGTTAGTTTTAGGGTGAGGTTTATGGCTAGTTCTAGTGTAAGTGTTAGGTTGAGGGTTAGGGTCAGTTTTAGAGATAGGGTTATTATTAGGTTCCTGGTAACTGTTATGGTTTGGGTCAGGTTAAAGTTATGGGTTAGGGCCCTAAATAGCATTAGGTTTAGGGCTAAGGTTAGAGTAATGGATATGGTTAGGTTTAGGGTTCAGGTTAGGTTTAGGGTAATGGATAAATTTAGGGTTAGAAATAGGGTTAGGGCTATCCTAGAGTTAGCATTAGGGTTAGGGTTAGAGTTAGGGTAATGGATAGGGTTAGAGCTAGGGTTAGGTCTAGGTTTATGCTTAAGATTAAGGCTAGGGTTAGATTTAGTGTTAGGGCAAGATTTAGGGTTAGGTTTAGGTTTAGGGTAATATTTAGCACTAGGGCCAGGATTAGGGTTAGGGTTAAAATGAGGTGTAGGGCTTAGATTAGGGCTATCTTTTGGATTAGGTTAGGGCTAGGGTTAGGGCTACAGCTAATGTAAGAACTAGGGTTATGATTAGGGCTACTTTTAGCATTAGATTTAGGGCCTTGTCTAGTTTTAGGGTTAGGTTTATTTTTAGGGTGATGTTAGAGGTAGGGTTAGTTACAGTGTCAGAGTCAGGGTCAAGGTTAGTTTTAGGGTTAGGATAGGACTAGAATTAGGGCAAGGGTTAGGGCCAGGTTTTGGGTTAAGTTTTGGTTTAGGTTAAAGTTTAGGGTTAGGGTTATGGCTCTGTTTTGTTTTAGGGCTAGAACTAGGTTAGGGCTAGTTTTAGAATTAGCATTAGTGTTAGGGCTAATGTTAGTGTGAGTTTTACAGTTAGGTTTAGGGTTAGAATTAGAGTTATGGTTAGATCAAAGGTAGGGGCTAGGGATAGGGTTAGGGCTAAGGTTAGGGCAAGTGTTAGGGTTATGGTAAGGGATAGGGTTAGAACTAGGAATAGGGCTAGGGTGAGAGTGGGAGTTAGTCTTAGTGCTAAGGTTAGGGTTAGGGTTACAGTTAGGGCTAAATTAGGGCTAGGCAGGTCTAGGGTTAGTTGTAGGTTTCGGTCTAGGGCTAGGGTTAGGGTATTGTTTACAGAAAAGGGTTTGGTTATAGATTGGTTCAGAACTAGGCCCGGGATAAAATTAGGGGTAGGGATAAGTTAGGGTACAGGTTAGGATCAAGGGTAGGTTTAGTGCTAGGATGAGGGCTAGAGTTTGTGTTAGGGTTATGACAAGTATTAGGGCTAGGGCTAATATCATGTCTAGGTTTATGGTTAGGGATAGTTTGGGGGTAAGTTTTATGGCTATGACTAGTGTCAGAGTTAGGTTTAGGGTAAGGTTCAGGTTTAGAGCTAAGAGTATTAAAATGGTCAGGGTCAGGTTTTGGGTTTGGGTAGGTTAAGATTTAGGGTTAGGACTCAAATTAGCATTATGGTTAGAGTTAGGGTTAGGGTAATGAATAGGGTTAGGTTTATGCTTCAGGTTAGGTTTAGGGTTCAGATTAGGTTTAGGGTAATGGATAGGGTTAGGGTTAGGCCTAGGGTTAGCATTAGATTTATGGTTATCATTAGGATAATTGATAGGGTTAGAGCTAGTGTTAGGGATAGAGTTATGGTTAGGATTATGGCTAGAGTTAGGGTTGGGATTAGGGTTAAGGCTAGGGTTAGGGTTAGGTTTAAGGTACACTTTAGGGTTTGAGCTAGGGTTAGTGATAAGGCTAGGGTTAGGACTAGGGTTAAGGTTATGTTAGGTTTACGGTTAATATTATAGTTAGGTCTAGGATTATCATTAGGTTCAGAGTAATGGACAGGGTTAGATGTCGACTTAGGGTTAGGGTTAGGTTTACGATTAGGTTTAGGGTTAGATTTAGGGTATGGTTAGGGTTTGAGCTAAGGTTAGGACTATGGCAAGAATTATGTTTAAAGTTAGGTCTAAGGTTAGGTGTATGGTTAGAATTTTAATAGGTTTTGGTTTAGGTTATCATGAGGTTTATGTTTAGGGTTAGGGTAATGAGTGAGATTAGAGCTAGGGTTAAGGCTAGGGTTCAGTTTAGGATTAGGGATAGGGTTAGGTTAGGCTTCGGCTTAGGATAAGTCTTATGGTTAGGTTAAGGGTAAGGGTCAGGGATTGAGTAAGGGTGAGGGCTAAGTTGAGTGTTCGGGTTAGAGTCAGGGCTAGTGATAGAGTTAGGGTAAGAGTTAGGGCAAGGATTAGCAATTGGTTTAGGGTTACAGTTAGGGTAATGGATAGAGTTAGATCTAGGGTTTGGACAATAGTTATGGTTAGGATTAGGGCTAGGATTTGGGTTAGGGTTTCAGTTACGGTTATGTTTAGGGTAAGGGTGAGGGTTTGAGCTAGAGTTAAGTCTAGGGCTAGGTCGAGGGTTAGGTTCAGCCTTAGGTATATGAATAGTATTACGGTTAGGGTTAGGGTTGGGGTTATGGCTAGGGTTATCATTAGGGTTAGGATTAGGGTTAGGGTAATGGATGCAGTTATATATAGGTTTAGGTGTAGGGTTAGGGTTAGATTTAGTTTTAGGGTTAGGGTTAAGGCAATGATTATGTTTAGAATTATGGTATGGGTTAGGGTTTGAGCTAGCATTAGGACACTGGCGAGTTTTAGGTTTAGGGTTAGGACCAGGATTAGTTTTTTGCTGGGTTAGAGTTAGAATTACAGCTAGGGTTATCAATAGGGTTAGGATTAGCGTTAGGGTAATGAGTGGTTTAGAGCTAGGTTTAAGGCTAGGATTAAGGTTAGGATTAGGGCTAGGGTTAGTTTTAGAGTTAGGGATAGGTCTAAGTTTATATTTAGGGTAAGAGTTAGGCTTCAATCTATGTTTGGGACTAAGGCTAGGGTTAGGATTAGGGTTAGGGCTAAAGTTAGGCTTAGGGTAGGCTTAGGGCTAGGTTTAGGCCTAGGAGTTTTTTTTTTTTTTTTTTTTTGGTTAAGGTGAAAGGATAGGGTTATGGATAATGTAAGAGCTAGGGTTATGATTAGGGCTAGTTGTAGGGTTAGGGTTATAGCTAGGTCTAGTGTTAGGTTTATATTTTCAGTTAGGGTCAGGTTTAGAGGTAGATTTACTGTTAAAGGCAGGGTCAGTGTTTGGGTTAGATTTAGAATTAGGTTTAGAGCCAGAATTAGGACTATGTCTAGGAGTAGATTTAGTGTTTGCATTAGGTTAAGGGTTATTGTTAGGGTTAGGTTTTTTTTTTTTTTTTTGGTCTAGGGCTAGAGTTAAGGCTAGATTTAGAATTAGGTTTAGGTCTATAGTTAGTGTTAGGGTTTGGTCTAGATTTAGGGTCAGGTTTAGACCTAGGGTTAGCGTTAGGGTCAGAATAAGGGTCAGGGTTAGCATTAGGTTTTCGGATAGAGTTAGAGCTAGAGTGAGGTCTACAGTTAGGACTATTAATGGGGTTAGGGTTAGGGTTAGTGTAATGGGTGGGTTTAGAACTAGGTTTAAGGCTAAGGTTAAGGTTAGAATTAGGGCTAGGTTTAGCTTCAGAGTTAGGGATAGGTCTAAGTATATTTATGGTAAGTATTAGGCTTTGAGCTAGGGTTAGGACTGAGGATAGGGTTAGGATTAGGGTTAGGGCTAGGGTTAGGGCTAGGGTTATGCTTAGGGCTAGGTTTAGGACTAGGATTCGCTCTACATTTTGTGTTAGGTTAAGGCATAAGGTTAAGGCTATGGGTAATGTAAGAGCTAGGGTTATAATTAGGGCTAGTTGTAGGGTTAGGGTTATAGCTAGGTGTAGAGTTAGGTTTAGGTTTTCGTTTAGGGTCAGGTTTAGAGATAGGTTTAGTGTTAAAGGGAGGGTCAGTGTTCATCAGA
Organism: Marmota monax; assembly: GCF_021218885.2. Classification (NCBI taxonomy): domain Eukaryota; kingdom Metazoa; phylum Chordata; class Mammalia; order Rodentia; family Sciuridae; genus Marmota; species Marmota monax. The sequence continues at coordinate 57,632 of NW_026693337.1, forward strand.
GATAGAGTTAAGGTTAAATCCAGAATTAGGATTAGGTTTATGTCTAGGATTAGGTTTAGTCTTTGCTTTAGGTTAAGGGTTATTGTTAGGGCTAGGGCTAGGTTATTTTCTTAGGTCTAGGGCTAGAGTTAAGGCTAGATTTAGGATTATGTTTAGGTCTAGGGCTTGTGATAGGGTTAGGCTTAGGTGTAAGTATTGGTAGGGCTAGTGTTAGGGTTTGGTCTAGGTTTAGGGTCAGGTTTAAACCTAGGGGTTGTGTTATGGTCAGAATAATGGTCAGGGTAAGGGTTAGGGTTAGGGTTTGGGATAGGGTTAGAGCTAGAATGAGGGCAAGGTTTAGGACTATTAATTGACTTGAGGTTTTGTTAGCCTTAGGATTAGGGATAGGTCTAGGGTTACCATTAGGGTTAGCATTTTGCTTACAGTTAGAGATAGGGTTAGAGCTAGTGTTAGGGGTAGCGTTTGGGGTAGGGTTAAAGCTAGGTTTAGGGCTCAGTTAGGGATAGTTTTTCTGTTAGGGTTAGGGGTAAGATTAGGGCAATGGCTAATGTAAGAATGAGGGTTAAAATTAGGGTTTTATTTAGGGTTAGTTTTAGGGGTTAGACCTCTAGTGTTAGGGTTAGTTTTAAGGTTATGTTGATATTTAGAGCTAGGATTAGTATTAGAATAGGAGTTAGGGTCAGAGTTAGTTTTAGAGTTAGGAATAGGACTCAAATAAGAGCAAGGGTTACTGTTAGGGTTCAGTTTAAGGTTAGAGTGGTGTTTAGAGCCTGGGTGAGTGTGAGGATATGATTTGTGGTCAGGGTTAGTTTAAGGTTATGGTTAGGACTCCAATTAGGGCTAGGGTTAGGTCTAGTTTTGGTGTTAGGGTTTGGTTTAAGTTAAGGTTTAGGGTTAGGGCTACTGCTCAGTTTTGTTTTAGTCCTAGGGTTAGGGTTAGGGCTACTTTTATGATTAGCATTAGGGTTAGGGCTAGCTATAGTATTAGGCTTAGGCTTAGTGTTAGGGTTACATTTAGAGTTAGGATTAGATCTAGGGTTAGGGCTAGGGCAGGTTAGCTGGGTTAGGGTTATGGTAAGGAATAGGGTTAGATCTAGGGATAGGGTTAGTGTAAAAATTAGAGTTAGTCTTAGGGCTAGGGTTAGGGTTAGTGTTAGAAATATAGATAAAAATTAGGGGTAGGATTAGGGCTAGGATTAGTGTTCAGCTTAGGCCTATCATTAAGGTTAGGGTTAGGTTTAGGGTTAAGTTTAGGATAAGGGATTGTGTTGTAGCTAGGTTTAGAGGTAGGTTGGGGGTTAGAGTTAAGGTTAGGGGTAGGCTAGTGTTATGGTTATGATTAAGGATAGGTTAGAGCTAGGATGAGGGCTAGTGTTTGTTTTAGTGTTAGGGCTAGGATTAGGGCTAGGGCTAACATCAGGTCTAGGGTTATGGTTAAAGATAATTTTAGGGTTAGGTTTATGGCTACGTCTAGTGTAAGTGTTAGGTTTAGAGTAAGATCAAGTTTATAGCTAGGGGAATTAGGGTCAGGGTTAGGCTTTGGTTTGGGTTAGGATTTAGGTTTAGGGCTCAAACTAGCATTAGGGTTATGGTTAGGGTAATAATAGTGTTTGGTTTAGGGATCAGGTTAGGTTTAGGGTAATTCATAGAGTTTGGTTTAGCGATAGGGTTAGGGTTAGGCCTAGGGTTAGCATTTGGGTAAGAGTTATATTTAGGGTAATAGATAGGGTTAGAGCTAAGTTTAGAGCTAGGGTTATGGTTAGGAATAGGTCTTGAGTTAGGGTTAGGGTTAGTGTTAGAACTGGAGTTAGGTTTAGGGTTATGTTTAGCGTAAGGGTTAGGTATTGAGCTAGGGTTAGAGCTAGTGTGTGGGTTAAGTTTAGGCTTAGGTCTAGGGATAGGATTATGTTAGCTTTAGGGTTACGGTTAGGGTTAGGGTTATCATTAAGTTTAGGTTTCGAGTAATGAATACAGATAGATATAGGATTAGGGTTAGGGTTATATTTTGGCTTAAGTTAGGGTTAGGGCTATGGTTATGTTTAGGTTTATGGTAAGGGTTAGGGTTTGAGTTAGTGTTAGGGCTATGGCGAGTGTTACATTTAGGGTTATGTCTGGGGGTAGTTTTCCGGTTAGGGTTAGTGTTAGCGTTAGGGTTCGGGCTAGGATTATCAATAGGTTTAGTGTTAGGGTTAGGGTAATGGGTAGGTTTAGAGCTAGGTTTAGGGATAAGGTTAAGAATAGGGTTAGGGCTAAGGTTAGAGTTAGAGTTAGGTCTAGGTCTAGGTCAATGTTTAGGGTAAGGGTTAGGCTTTAAACTATTGTTTGGGTTAGGTTTAGGTTTTGGGTTAGGGTTTAGCTAGTTTTAGGTCTTGGAATAGGGCTAGTTTTTGTGTTAGAGTAAAGGCTAAGGTTAGGGAAATGGCTAATATAAGAACTAGGGTTACAATTATGGTTAGTTTTAGGGTTAGGGGTAGGGGTATTTCTAGTGTTAGGGTTAGGGTAATATTTATAGCTATGGTTAGTGTTAGAATATGAGTCATGGTCAAGGTTAGTTTTAGGTTTAGGTTTATGACTCAAATTAGGGCTAGGTTTATCTTTAGGGTTTGTTTTAAATTTAGAGTTGTGTAGAGATAGGGTGAATGTTAGGATATGAGTCAGAATCAGTGTTATTTTTAAGGTTAGAATTAGGACTCGAATTAGGGCTAGGGTTTGGTCTAGGTGTAGTGTTAGAATTTGGTTTAAGTTAAGGTTTAGGTTTTGGCCTCTTGCTTGGTTTTGTTTTAGTGCTACAGTTAGGGTTAGGACTAGTTTTATGATTAGCATTAGGGTTAGGGCTAGGGCTATGGTTTGGGTTAGGAAAAAGGCTAGGTTTAAGGTTAGGATTAGGTCTGGGTTTTGTGTTAGGTTTAGGGCAAGAATTAGGGCATGGCTAATATCCTGTCTATGGTTACAGTTAGGGATAGTTTTAGGGTTAGGTTTAGATAAAGGGTCTGGTTTAGAGCTAGGAGTATTATCAGAGTGAGGGTCAGTTTGGGGTTTGGGTTCGGTTAAGGTTTAGGTTAAGGGCTCAAATTAACATTAAGGTTATAGTTAGGGTTAGGGTAATGGATAGGGGTTAGGATTAAGGTCAGGTTAGGTTTAGGGTAATGGATATGTTTAGGTTTTGCAATAGGTTTAGGGTTAGGCCGAGGGTTAGCATTACGATTAAGGTTATCATTAAGGTTAGTTTATAGAGTTAGAGCTATTGTTAGGGCAAGAGTTATGATTAAGATTAGGGCTAGAGTTAGGCTTATGTTCAAGGTTAGGGCTAGGGTTAGGGTTAGGATTAGGATAGGGTATGGTTCAGGGTTTGAGCTAGGGTTAGTTCTAGGGCTAGGGTTAGGTTTAGGGTTATGGTTATGGTTAGTGTTAGAGTTAGGGCTAGGGTTAACATTACTTTTTAGGGTAATTGATAGAGTTAAGTGTCAGGTTAGAGTTAGGGTTAGTTTTAGGGTTAGGTAAGGGTTAGGTTTAGGATAAGGGTTAGGATTTGAGCTACGGTTTGGGTTAGGTTTAGGATTAGGTTTCTGGTTAGTTCTAGGGTTAGGTGTATGTTTAGGGTTAGTGTGGGTTTAGGTTTAGGTCTAGGTTTATCATTAGGGTTACGGTTAGTGTTAGGGTAATGTGTAGGGTTCAATTTAGTGTTAGGGGTAGGGTTAAGTTTAGGATTAGGGCTAGGTTTAGGGTTAGAATTAGGCCTTGGTTTAGTGTTATGGTTAGGTTAAGGGTAAAGATTAGGGATCAAGCAAGGGTTATGGCTAGTGTGAGTGTTAGGTTAAAGTCAGGGCTAGGGTAGGTTTAAGGTTAGGGATAGGGCTAGGGTTAGCATTAGGTTTAGGGTTATGGTTAGGGTGATGGATAGAGTTAGAGCTAGGATTATGGTGACATTTAGGGTTTGGGCTAGGGTTATGTTTATGGTAAAGTTTAGGGTTTGAGCTTGGGTTAGGGCTAGGGCGAAGGTTATGGTTAGGGTTAGGGCTAGGTTTAAGTTTAGGGTTATGCTTAGGGTTAGGTTTAGGGCTACAATTAGGGCTAGGTTTTGTGTGAAGTTTAGGGCTAGTGTTAGGTTTATGGGTAATCTAAGAGCTAGGGTTATGGTTATGGCTAGTTTTAGGGTTAGTCTAGTGTTAGGGTTAGTTTTGAGGTTAGGATAAGGTTTAGAGTTAGGGTTTGTGTTAGGGTAAGGGTCAGTGTTCGAGTTAGGGTTAGTTTTAGGTTTATGGCCATAATTAGGACTAGGGTTAAGTCTAGGGTGAGTTAGTGTTTGGGTTAGGTTAAGGGTTATTGTTAGGTCGAGGGCTAGAGTTATGGCTATATTTAGGATTAGATTTAGGTCTAGGGTTAGTGTTAGTGTAGATTTAGGTATAGGTTTACCAGTAGGGCTAGTGTTAGTTTTCAGTTTAGGGGTAGGGTCATGTTTAAACCAAAGTTTAGTGTTAGGGTCAGAATAAGGTTCATGGTTAGGGTTAGAGTTGGGTTAAGTTTATAGCTAGAATGAGGGCTAGGGTTAGGACTAGTAATAGAGTTAGAGTTTGGGGTAGACTAAACATTAGGGTTAGGACTAGGGTAGCAATAGGGTAAAGGTTTGACTTAGTGTAAGGTATAGGGTTAGAGCTAGGGCTAAGACCAGGGATAGGGCGAGGCTTAGGGCTAGGGTTAGGGTTAGGGTTAGGATTAAGGCTAAGTTTAGGGCTAGAATCAGGACTAGGTTTTGTGTTAGGGTCAGGGCTAGCATTAGGGCTAGGGCTAATGTCAGGTGTAGGCTTAGATTTAGGGATAGATTTAGGGTTATGATTATGGCTAGGTATAGTGTAAGGGTTAGGTTAAGTTTTAGGGTATGATTTAGAGCTAGGGATATTATTAGGGACAGATTCAGGGCTATGGTTTGAGTTAGGTTAATGATTAAATTTAGGGCTCAAATTAGCTTTAGTTTTACGGTTAGTGTTATGGATATGGTTAGGTTTAGGGTTCAGTTTAGGTTTAGGTTAATAGATAGGTTTAGGGTTAGGAATAGGTTTAGGGTTATCCTAAGGTTATCATTAGGGAATGGTTAGGGTAATGGATAGGGTTTCCGCTAGGGTTAGAGATAGGGTTACGGTTAGGATTTGGGGTAGGGTAAGGTTTAGGGTTAGGGCAAGTTTTGAGGTTAGGGTTAGGTTTAGGGTAAGGGTTAGGGCTAGGGTTAGGGTTATGGTTACGGTTAAAGGTAGTGTTAAGTCTCTGATTAGTGCTTGTTTTGGGCTAAATGAGGGCTAGGATTAGGTCTAGGGTCTGTGTTAGGGTTAGGCCTAGTGTTAGATTTAGGTTTAGGGATAGGGTTAGGTTTAGGGGAAGGGATAAAATTATAGATAGGTTTAGGGCTAGATAGAAAATTAGAATTATGGTTAGGGCTATGGTTATGGTTTTGGTTATTAATAAGGCTAGGTTTAGGGCTAGGTTTAGGGCTAGGTTGAGGGCTAGGCTTTGTTTTAGGGTTATGGCAAGAATTGGAGCTAGGGTTAGTGTCTGGTCTAGGGTTATGGTTAGGGACAGATTTAGGGTTAGGTTTATTGCTAGGTCTAGTGTAAGAATTAGGTTTAGAGTAAGGGTCAGGTTTAGAGCTAAATGTATTATTAGGGTTATGGTCAGGTTTAGGGTTTAGTTTAGGTTAGGATTTAGGGTTATGCCTTGAATTAGAATTAGGTTAAGATTAAGGTAATGAGACTGTTAGGTTTAGGGTTTAGGTTAGGTTTAGGGTAATTGATACGGTTAGAGTTAGCGATAGGGTCAGGGTTAGGCCTATGGTTAGCTTTAGGTAAGGGTTATGATTAGGGTAATGGATAGGGTTAGAGCTAGGGTTAGGGCTATAGTTATGGTTACTATTAGGCCTAGAGTTAGGGTTAGGGTTAGGCTTAGGGTACGGTTTAGGGATTAAACTAGTGTTAGTTCACATTAGGGTGAGTGTTATGTTTAGGATTATGTCTATGTTAGAGTTAGAGTTAGAGTTAGGGTCTGGATACTGTTAGTGTTAGGGCTAGGGTTATCATTAGGTTCAGGGTATTGGATAGGGTTAAATGTCAGGTTAGGTTAGGGTTAGGATGAGGGTTAATTTTAAGGTAATGGTTAGGGTTTGAGCTACGATTAGCTTAGGGATAGGGTTAGCGTTAGGGTAATGGATAGATTTATGGATTGCGATAGGTCTTAGGGTTTGGCCTAGGGTTAGCATTAAGTGTAGGGATAGGGCTAGTTTTATGATTGGTGTTAGGGTTATGGCCAGTGTTAGGGTGACGTTTAGGCTTAGGGTTAGGGTTATATTTAGAGTTAGGTTTAGATCTAGGGTTAGGGCTAGGGTGAAGGTTAGGTCTCGGGATTAGGCTATGGTTAGGGCTAGGTTTTGGGTTATGTAAAGTGATAGGTTTAGAACTATTAATAGAACTAGGGTGAGAGTTAAAGTTAGTCATAGGGCTAGAGTTAGGGTTACTTAGGGTTAATTAGGGTGAAAGCCAGAATTAGGACTAGGGTTAATTAGTGTTAGGGTTAGGTTTATCTTCAGGTTAGGTTTAGGTTTCATGTGAGGATTAGGTTAATAGAGAGGGTTAGGGTTAGGCCTAGGGTGAACATTAGGTTTATGGTTATTGTTTGGGTAATTGATCGATTTAGAGCTATGGTTAGGGCTAGGATTATGCTTAGGATTAGGGCTAGAGTTAGGGTTAGGGTTATGGTTAAGGCCAGGGTTAGGGTTGGGGTTAAGTTTATGATATGGGTTAGGGTTTAAGTTAGGGTTTGTGCTAATTCTAGGGTTAGGTTTAGGGTTAGGTGAAGGGTTAGGATTAGTATTAGGGTTAGGGCTAGGGTTAGGGTTAGTATTAGGCTTGGGGTTTTCTTACCATTAGGTTAATGGTAATGCTCATGGATTTAGTAAGTGTTAGGGCTAGGTTGAGGGTTCAGGTTAGAATCAGAGCTAGGGATAGAGGTAGATTTAGGGTTAGAGCTAGGGTTAGCATTAAGTTTAGGGTTATGGTTAGGTTAATGGATAGAGTTAGAGCTAGCGTTTGTGCTATGGTTACCATTAGGATTAGGGCTAGGATTAGGGTTAGAGTTTGGGCTAGGTTTTGTTAGGGGAATGATTAGGGTTTGAGCTAGATTTAGGGCGAGAGCTAAGTTTTGGTTTCAGCGTTAGGTCTTGGGAAAAGATTACGGTAGGTTTAGGGTTAGGGTTAGGGTTAGGGCTACGTTTATCATTAGGGTTAGGATAAGGGTTAGAGTAATGGATATTGTTACGTGTTAGGTTTAGGTTTAGGTTTAGATTTTATTTTAGGTTTAAGGTTAAGGCATGGTTAGGTTTAGGTTTCTGGTATGTGTTAGGGTTTGAGCTAGTGTTAGGGGTATTGAAAGTGTTAGATTTAGGGTTAGGTCTAGGATTAATTTTCCAGTTAGTGTTAGTGTTAGGGTTCGGGTTATGGCTAGGTTTACCAATAGGGTTAGGGATAGGGTTAGGGTAATGTGTATGTTCAGAGCTAGGTTTAGGGATAGGGTTAAGTTTAGGGTTAGGGATAGGGTTAGGGTTAGAGTTAGGGATAAGTCTAAGTTTATATTTAGGGAAAGATAGGCATTGAGTTAAGTTTAGGACTAATGCTACAGTTAGGGTTAGGATTAGCACTAGGGTTAGGGTTACGGTTATACTTAGGGCTAACTTTAGGCTTAGGATTCACTCTAGGTTTTGTGTTAGGTTAAGGTGTAGGGTTATTGTTATGGGTAATGTAAGAGCTAGGATTATGATTAGGGCTAGTTGTAGGGTTAGGATTATAGCTAGGTCTAGTGTTAGGTTTAGATTTTCGGTTAGGGTCAGGCTTAGAGATAGCTTAGTGTTAAATGCAGGGTCCGTGTTCAAGTTAGTGTTAGGGTTAAGGTTAAAGCCAGAATTAGGACTAGGTTTATGTCTAGTTGTAGAATTAGTCTTTGTATTAGGTTAAGCCTTATTGTTGGGGCTAGGGCTAGGTTTTTGTTTAAGTCTAGGGCTAGAGTTAAGGCTAGATTTAGGATTAGGTTTAGGTCTAGGGCTAGTGGTAGAGTCCGGTTTAGTACAAGTTTACTGGTAGGGCTAGTGTTAGGGTTTGGTCTAGGGTTAGGGTCAGGTTTAGACCTAGGTTGAGTGTTATGGTCAGAATAAAGGTCAGAGTTAAGGTTAGGGTTAGGGATAGGTTAGAGCTAGAAATAGGGCTAGATTTAGGACTATTAATAGGGTTAGGATTTTGATTAGCCTAAGGATTAGGGATAGGTCTAGGGTTACCATTAAGGTTAGGGTTTTTCTTAGGTTTAGGGATAGAGTTCAAGCTAGTGTTAGGGTTAGGGTTAGAGTGAGTGTTAAAGCTAGGTTTCAGGCTCTGATTAGGGCTAGATTTTGTGTTAGCATTATGGCTTGGAATAGGGCAACAAGTAATGTAAGAATCAGGGTTACAATTAAGGTTAGCTTTAGGGTTAGTGTTAGGGGTAGTTCTCGTGTTAGGGTTAGGTTTAAGTTTAGGATGAATTTAGAGCTGGGGTTATTGTTATGATAGGAGTCAGGGACAGGGTTAGTTTTAGGGTTAGGTTTAGGAATCAAATTAGAGCTAGGTTTAGTGTTAGGGTTTGGTTTAAGTTTAGAGTGGTGTTTCAGAGCTAGGGTAAGTGTTAGGGTATAAGTCAGGGTCAGGGTTAATTTTAAGGTTAGGGTTAGGACTCGAATTAAGGCTGGGATTAGTTCTAGGTGTAATTGTGGGTTTGGTTTAAGTTAAGGTTTAGGGTTAGTCTATTGTTCAGTTTTGTTTTATCCCAGGGTTAGTGTTAGCCCTAGTTTTATGATTAGCATTTGGGTTAGGTCTAGTGTTAGAGTTAGGCTTAGGCTATGGTTAGGAATACATTTAGAGTTAGGCTTAGATCTAGGATTAGGCTAGGAATAAGGATAAGGCAAGGGTTAGTGTTAGGGTTAGGTTATGGTCAGAGATTGGATTAGAACTAGGAATAGGGCTAGTGTGAGTGTTAGAGTTTGTCTTAGGGCTAGGGTTAGGGTTAGAGTTTCGGCTAGGGTTTGTTTAGTGTAAGGGTTAGAGTTTGAGCTAGAGTTAGGGCTAGGGCTAAGTTGAGGGTTAGGTTCAGCATTAGGTCTAGGATAGGATTACAGTAACTTTAGGGTTTGGGTTAGGGTTAGGGCTAGGTTTATTAATAGTATTAGGATAAGTGTTAGGGTAATGGATATGGTTAGATGTAAGTTTAGGATTAGGTTTAGGGTTAGATTTAGTTTTAGGGTTAAGGTTAAGGCATGGTTAGGTTTAGGTTTCTGGTACAGGTTAGGGTTTGAGCTAGGGTTAGGGCTATGTGAAGTGTTAGGTTTAGGGTTAGGTCTAGGGTAAGTTTTCTAGTTAGGGTTAGGGTAAGTGTTAGGGTAATGTGTATGTTCAGAGCTAGGTTTAGGGATAGGGTTAAGTTTATGGTTAGGGATAGGGTTAGGGTTAGAGTTAGGGATAAGTCTAAGTTTATATTTAGGGTAAGGGTTAGGCATTGAGTAAGGTTTAGAACTAAGGCTAGAGTTATGGTTAAAATTAGGGCTAGGGTTAGGGTTAGGGTTACTCTAAGGGCTGGGTTTAGGCCTAGGATTCGCTCTAGGTTTTGTGTTAGGTTAAGTGTAGGGTTAGGATTATGGGTAATGTAAGAGCCAGGAGTATGATTAGGGATAGTTGTAGGTTTAGGTTATGGCTAGGTCTAGTGTTAGGTTTAGGTTTTTGGTTAGGGTCAGGTTTAGAGTTAGCTTAGTGTTAAATGCAGGGTCCGTGTTCAGGTTAGTGTTAGGGTTAAGGTTAAAGCCAGAATTAGGACTAGGTTTATGTCAAGGGGTAGGGTTAGTCTTTGTGTTAGGTTAAGGGTTATTGTTAGGGCTAGGGCTAGGTTTTTGTTTAGGTCTAGGACTAAAGTTAAGAGTAATTTTAGTATTAGGCTTAGGTCTAGGGCTAGTGGTAGAGTCTGGTTTAGTATAAGTTTACTGGTAGGGCTAGTGTTAAGTTTTGGTCTAGGGTTAGAGTCAGGTTTAGAACTAGGGTTAGTGTTATGGTCAGAATAAGGATCAATGTTAGGGTTAGGGTTAGGGATAGGTTAGAGCTAAAATGAGGACAAGGTTTAGGACTATTAATAGGGTTAGGGTTTTGATTAGCCTAAGGATTAGGAATATGTCTAAGGTTTCAATTTGGGTTAGGGTTTTGCTTAGGTTTAGCGATAGAGTTTGAGCTAGTGTTAGGTGTAGGGTTAGGATTAGGGTTAGTGTTAAAGCTAGGTTTAGGGTGCAGATTATGGCTAGATTTTGTGTTAGCATCAGGGCTAGGGTTAGGGCAACAAATAATGTAAGAATCAGGATTACAATTAGAGTTATATTTAAGGTTAGTGTTTAAGATTAGTGTTTATGTTTAGGTTTAAGGTTAGGATAAATTTGGAGCTAGGGTTATTGTTGGGATAGGAGCCAGGAACAGGGTTATTTTTAGGGTTAGGACTCAAATTAGGGCTAGGTTTACTGTTAGGGTTTGGTTTAAGGTTACAGTGGTGTTTTAGAGCTAGGGTGAGTGTTAGGGTATATGTCAGGGTCAGGGTTAGTTTTAAGGTTAGGGTTAGGATTCGAATTAGGCCTAGGATTTGTTCCAGGTGTACTTTAGGGTTTGTTTTAAGTTAAGGTTTAGAGTTAGGTCTATTGCTCGGTTTTGTTTTAGTCCCAGGTTAGGGTTAGCACTAGTTTTATGATGAGTATTAGGGTTAGGTCTAGTGTTAGTGTTAGGCTTGGGCTTATGGTTAGGGTTATATTTAGAGTTAGGCTTAGATCTAGGGTTAGGCTAGGACTAAGGATAGGGCAAGGGTTAGAACTAGGGTTAGGGCTAGGTTTAGAGTTATGGTAAGGGATAGGGTTAGAACTAGGAATAGGGCTAATGTGAGAGTTAGAGTTTGTCTTAGGGCTAGGATTAGGGTTAGGGTTTGGATAAGGGTTAAATTAAGGCCAGGATTAGGGCTAGGGTTAGTGTTCAGTTTAGGCCTAGTGATAGGGTTATGATTAGGGTTATGTTTCAGATAAGGGATGGCATTATACCTAGTTTTAGAGGTAGGGTGAGGGTTAGAGTATGATTAGGGCTAGGCATAGAGTTAGGGTTATGATTAATGCTAGGTTTAAGGCTAGGATGAGGGCTATTTTTTTTTAATGTTTAGGCTAGGTTTAGGGCTAGGGCTAATATCAGGTCTAGGGTTATGGTTAAAGATAATTTTAGGGTTAGATTTAGGTCTACATCTAGTGTAAGGGTTAGGCTTAGGGTAAGGTTCAGGTTTAGAGCTAGGGGAATTTTTAAGGTTAGGGTCAAGCTTAAGGTTTGGTTTAAGTTAGGATTTAGGTTTAGGGCTCGAATTAGCATTAGGGTTAGATTTAGGGTAATGATAGTGTTTGGTTTAGGGTTCAGGTTAGGTTTAGGGTAATTTATAGGGTAAGTATTAGCAATAGGGTTAGGGTTAGGCTTAGGGTTAGCATTAGGGTAAGGGTTAGGGTTATGGTAGTGGGTCGGATTTGAGCTTAGTTTAGAACTAGAGTTAAGGTTAGGAATAAGTCTTGAGTTATGGTTGGGGTTAAGTTTAGAACTAGGGTTAGGTTTAGGTTATGTTTAGTGTAAGGGTTAGGTTTTGAGCTATGGTCATGGCTAGAGAGCGGTTTAGTTTTAGGGTTAGGTCTAGGGATAAGATTATGCTATTGTTAGTATTAGGGTTAGGGTTACAGCTAGGGTTATCATTAAGGTTAGGTTTAGGGTTAGGGTAATGTATAGGTTTAGATATAGGGTTAGGTTAGGGTTAGATTTTGGTTTAGGTTTAGGATTAGGGCTATGGTTATGTTTAGGTTTCTGGTTAGGTTATGGCTTGAGTTACATTTAGTGCTATGACAAGTGTTAAATTTAGGATTATGTCTAGGGTCAGTTTTCTGGTTAGTGTTAGGTTTAGAGTTAGGGTTTAGGCTAGGATTATCAATTAGTTTAGGGTTGGGGTAATGGGTAGGTTTAGAGCTAGGTTTAGGGCGAAGGTTGAGTTTAGGATTAGGGCTAGGGTTAGGGTTAGAGTTTGTGATAAGTCTAGGTTTATGTTTAGGGTAAGGTTTAAGCTTTGAGCTAGGGTTAGGACTAAGGTGAGGACTAGGTTTATGTTAGGGCTAGGGTTAGGTGAGGGCTAGGGTTATGGTTAGTGTTATGCTTAGGGCTAGATTTAGTCCTTGGATTAGTTCTGTGTTTAGTGTTAGGTTTAGGCCTAGGGTTAGGGCTATGGGTAATGTAAGAGCCAGAGTTATGATTAGGTCTTGTTATACTGTTAGAGTTATGCATGTGTCTAGAATTAGGTTTCGGTTTTGATTAGGGTCAGTTTAAGAGGTACGTTTAGTGTTAAAGGCAGGGTCAGTGTTCTGGTTACAGTTAAAGTTCAGGTTAAAGCCAGAATTAGGACTAGGTTTTGGTCTAGGGGTCGGGTTAGTGTTTGGGTTAGGTTAAGGGTTATTGTTAGGGCTATGGCTAGATTTTTCTTTATGTCTAGAGCTAGAGTTAAGGCTAGATTTAGAATTAGGTTTAGATCTAGGGCTAATGGTAGGGTTTGGTTTAGGAATAAGGTTACCAGTAAGGCTAGTGTTAGAGTTTGGTTTAGCATTAGGGTCAGGTTTAGACCACGAGTTTGTGTTATGGTCAGAATGAGGGTCAGGGTTAGGGTTAGGGTTTGGGATAGGGTTAGAGCTAGAATGAGATCTAGGGTTAGGACTATTAATAGGGTTATTATTTGGTTAGCCTAAGGATTAGGGATAGGTCTAGGGTTACCATTAGGGTTAGGGTTTTGCTTAGGTTAAGGGATATGTTTAGAGATAGGTTTAGGGCTAGGGTTAGGGTTATGTTTAGGGTTAAAGCTAGGTTTAGGGCTCAGATTAGGGCTAGTTTTTGTGTGAGGTTTAAGGCTAGGGTTAGGGCAATGACTAATATAAGAACCAGGGTTACAATTAGGGTTAGTTTTAGGGTTAGGGTTAGGGGTAGGTCAAGTGTTAGGGTTAGGTTTAATGTTAGATTGATATTTATAGCTAGAGTTAGTGTTAGAGTATGAGTCAGGTCAGGATTAGTTTTAGGGTTAGGGTTAGGACTCGAATTAGGGCTAGGGTTACTGTTAGGGTTTGGTTTAAGTTTAGGGTGCTGTTTAGAGCTAGGGTGAGTGTTAGGATATGAGACAGGGTCAGGGTTATTTTGAAGGTTAGGATTAGGTCTTGAATTAGGGCTAGGGTTAGTTCTAGGTGTAGTGCTAGTGTTTGGTTTAAGTTAAGGTTTAGTGTTAGGCCTGTTGTTCTGTTTTGTTTTAGTGCTATCTTTAGGGTTAGGGCTAGTTTTACAATTAGCTTTAGGGTTAGGGCTAGGGTTAAGGTTTGTGTTAGGATTAATGCTAGGTTTAATGCTAGGATTAGGGCTGGGTTTTGTGTTAGGTTTAGGGCAAAAATTAGGGCTAGGGCTAATATCAGGTCTAAGTTTACACTTAGGGATAGTCCTAGGGTTAGGTTTATGGCTAGGTCAAATTTAAGTGTTACGTTTAGGGAAAGGGTCAGGTTTAGAGCTAGGGGTATTATTAGGGTCAGGGTCAGGCTTTGGGTTTGGGTTAGGTTACGGTTTAGGTTTAGGCTCGAATTAGCATTAAGGTTAGAATTAGGGTATAGGTAATGGATAGGGTTAGGTTTAGGTTTCAGGTTAGGTTTAGGGTAATGGATATGGTTTTGGTTTGTGATAGGTTTAGGGTTAGGCCTAGGGTTAGCATTAGCATTATGGTTATTTTTAGGGTAATTTATACGGTTAGACCTAGGGTTAGGGCTAGGGTTAAGTTAGGATTAGGGCTAGAGTTAGGGTTAGGTCAGGGTGAGGGTGAGGGTTAGAGTCAGTATTAGGTTTCCAGTATGGTTTAGGGTTTGAGCTAGGTTTAGTGCTAGGGCTAAGGTTTATTTGGGGTTTGGTCTAGGGTTATGGTCATGGTTATGCTAAGGTTAGTGTTAGGGTTAGGTCTAGGGTTATCATTAGAGTTAGGGTAATAGGTTTAGATGTCAGGTTAGAGTTAGGGTTAAGGTTAGGTTAGCATTAGTGTTAGGTTTAGGGTTAGGGTTTGAGCTAGCTTAGGGTTAGGATTAGGGTTAGGTTCACTGTTAGTTCTAGGGTTAGGTTTATTTATAGGGTTAGGGTAGGTTTATTTTTAGATCTAGTGTTATCATTAGGGTTAAGTTTAGGGCTAGGTAATGGGTAGGGTTCTAGCTAGGGTTAGGGCTAGGGTTAAGGTTAGCATTAGGGCTAGGGTTAGGGTTAGGGTTAGGCCTTTGGTTAGTTTTGGGGTTAGGTTATGTTTAAGGGTTAGGGATTGAGCTAGTATTAGGGCTAGGGCAAGGGTTAGGGTTACAGTCAGGGCTCTAGTGTTAGTGTTAGGATTAGGGCTATGGTTAGCATTAGGTTTTGGGTTATGGTTAGGGTAATTGCTAGAGTTAGAGCGAGGGTTTGGGCTATAGCTATGGTTAGGATTATGGCTAGGGTTAGGGTGAGGTTTTGGGTTTGGTTTAGGGTTATGTTTAGGGTAATGATAATGGCTAGGACGAGGGTTAGGGTTAGGGTTAGGGCTAGGTACAGGGTTAGTGTTATGCTTAGTGTGAGATTTAGGGCTACAATTAAAACTAGGTTTTGTGTGAAGTTTAGGGCTTGTGTTAGGTGTATTAGGGTTCAGATTATGTGTAGGTTAATTGATAGGGTTAGAGTTACTGGAAGACTTAGGTTTAGGCCTAGGATGAGCATTAGAATAAGGGTTATGTTTAGGGTAATGGATAGGGTTAGAACTAGGGTTAGGGCTAGGGTTATGGTTAGTATTAGGACTACAGTTAGGTTTAGGGTTAGGGTTTGGCCTAGGGATAGCTTTAGGTTTAGGTTTAGTGTACGGTTTAGGGTTTGAGCTAGGGTTAGCACTAGGGCAAATGTTAGGTTTAGGGTTATGTCAAGGTTATAGTTACGGTTAGGGTCAAGGTTAGTGTTCGAATTAGGGCTAGGGTTATAATTAGGTTTAGGGTATTGGATACGGTTTGATGTCAGGTTAGGGTTAAGGTTATGATTAGGTTTTGGTTTAAGGTTAGTGTTAGGGATAGTTGTAGGGTTAGGTTTAGGGTAATGATTAGGGTTTGAGCTAGGGTTATGTCCATGGCAAAGTTTAGGTTTATGGCTATGTCTAGGGTTAGAGTTAGGGTAGATTTAGGTTTAGGGCTAGGGTTAACATCAGTATTAGGGTTAGGGTTAGGGTAATGGGTATGGTTAGAGCTAGGGTTATGAATAGGGTTAAGGTTAGGATTAGGGCTAGGGTTAATGTTAGGGTTAGATTTAGGCCAAGGGTTAGTGTTAGGGTTATGTTAGGTTTAAGAGTTAGGGATTGAGCTAGGATTTGCACTAGGATGAGGTTTAGGGTTAGAGTCAGGATAAGGGTTAGGGCTGGGGTTAGCATTAGGGTGAGGATTATGGTTAGGGTAATGGATAGAGTTAGAAGTAGGGTTTGGCTTATGGTTATGGCTACTTTTAGCGTTAGTGATATGGATAGGTCTAGTTTAGGGTTAGGTTTTTGGTTAGGAAAATGTTTTGAGCTAGAGATTGTGTTAGGGTTAGGGTTGGGTTTATGATTAGGTCCAGCATTAGGACTAGGGTTAGGTCTAGGTGTAGGGTTAGTGTTTGGGTTAGGTTAAGGGTTATTGTTAGGGTTAGGGCTAGGTTTTTGTTTAGGGCTAGGGCTAGATTTATCACTAGGTGAAGGATTAGGTGTAGGTCTAGGTCTAGTGTTAGGGTTAGGTATAGGTATAGGGTTACAGGTAGCGTCAATGTTATGGGTCGGTTTAGGTATAGGGTCAGGTCTAAACATACAGTTAGTGTTAGGGTCAGAATAAGGGTCAGGGTTAGTGTTAGAGTTTGGGATAGGGATAGGGCTAGATTGAGGGCTAGTGTTAGGACTAGTAATAGAATTAGGGTTTGAGCTAGGCTAAGGATTATGTTTAGGACTAGGGTAGCTTTAGGGTTAGAGTTTGGCTTAGGGTAAAGGAAAGGGTTAGCGCTAGGGTGAGGGCTAGGGTAAGGGCTAGGCTTAGGGTAAGGGTTAGGGTTAGGGCTAGATTTAGAGTTAAAGCTAGCATTAGGACTTGGATTAGGACTAGGTTTTGTGTTAGCTTTAGGTCTACAGCTAATGTAAGAACTAGGGTTACAACTAGGGCTAGTTTTAGGGTTATTGTTATGTCTATATTTAGTATTAGGTTAGGTTTAGTGTTAGGGTTTTGTTTAGGGTAATGGATAGGTTAGGGTTAAGGAATGTGTTAGGGTTAGGCCGAGGGTTAGCATTAGGGTTAGTGTTCAGGCTAGTGTAATGAATAGGGTTAGAGCTAGGGCTAGGTTTAGGGTTAGATTTAGGGTTAGTTAAGGATTAAAGTTAGGGTTAGGTTTAGGGTAAGTGTTAGAGATGCATTTAGGGTTAGAGATAGGGTAAAAGCTAGGGTTTGGGCTCAGATTAGAGCTAGGTTTTGGGTTTCCTTAGGGCTAGTGTTAGGGGTATGGATAATGTAAGAACTAGGCTTATGATTAGGGATAATTTTAGGGTTACATTAGGGCTAAGTCTAGTTTTAGGGTTAGGTTTAATTTTAGAGAGATGTTTTGAGGTAGGGTTAGTGTTAGGTTCAGAGTCAGGGTTTAGTATAAGGTTACTGGTAGGGCTAGTGTTAGGGTTTGGTCTAGGGCTAGGGTCAGGTTTAGACCTAGGGTTAGTGTTATTATCAGAATAAGGTTCAGGGTTATGGTTAGGGTTTGGGATAGGTTTAGAGCTAGAATGAGGGCTAGGTTTAGGACTATTAATAGGGTTAGGGTTTTGATTAGGCTAAGGATTAGTAATAGGTCCAGGGTTACCACTAAGATTACTGTTTTGCTTATGATTTATGATAGGGTTAGAACTTGTGTTAGGGGTAGGGTTATGGTTAGGGTAAGGTATGATGTTGCAGCTAAGTTTAGAGCTAGGGTGAGGGTTAAAATTACGGTTAGGAATAGGGAAAATTGTAGAGCTTAGGATTAAAGCTAGTGTTAGACCCAGGGTGAGGGCTAGGGATTGTGTTAGGGTTAGGGCTACCATTAGGGCTAGGGCTAATGTCAGGTATAGGGTTATGATTAGGGATAGTTTTGGGGGTAGATTTATGGTTAGGTATAGTATAAGGGTTAGGTTGAGGGTTAGGGTCACATTTAGAAGTAGGGGTATTATTATGGTCAGGGTCAAAATTAGGGTTTGGTTTAGGTTAAGGTTTAGGATTAGAGCTCAAGTTAGCATTAGGGTTAAGGTTAGAGTTAGGGTAATGATATGGTTAGAGTTAGGGTTCGGGTTATGTTTATGGTAATGTATAGGTTAGGGTTATGGATAGTTCTAGGGTCAGGCTGAGGGTTAGCATTATGTTTAGGGTTAGGGTTAGGGTAATGGATAGTGTTAGAGCTATGGGTTAGGGCTAGGTTTATGGTTATGCTTATGGCTAGTTTTAGGGTTAGGTGTAGGGTTATTGCAAGGATGAAAAGTAGGGTTAGGATTAGGGTAAGGGTTAGGGCTAGGTTTAGGGTTAGATTTAGGGTTAAAGCTAGGGTTGTGTCTCGGATTAGGGCTAGGTTTTGGGTTACCTTAGGGCTCTTGTTAGGGATACAGCTAATGTAAGAACTAGGGTTTCAATTAGGTCTACGTTTAGGGTTATTTTGGGCTAAGTCTAGTTTTATAATTAGGTTTAGATTTAGGGTGATGTTTGAATTAGGGTTAATGGTAATATCAGAGTCAGGGTCAGGGTTAGTTTTAGGGTTAGGGATAGGACTCAAATTTGGGTAGGCTTAGGGCTAAATGTAGGGTTAGGATGTGGTTTAGGTTAAGGGTTAGGGTTAGTACTATGGATCGGTTTTGTTTTAGGGCTAAGGCTAAATTTAAGGGTAGTTTTATGATTAGCGTTAGTGTTATTGCTAGTGTTAGGGCTTAGGGGTACATTTAGAGTTATGGTTAATTCTAGAATTAGGGCTATGGCTAGTGTTAGAGCTAAGGTTAGGGCTAGTGTTTGGGTTATGATAAGGGATAGGGTTATACGAGGAATAGGGCTAGGGCAAGAATTAGAGTTAGAATTAGGGCTAGGGTTAGGGTTAGTTTTAGGGCTAAATTAAGGCTAGGAAAAAGTCTAGGATTAGTGTTAGCCTTAGGCTTAGGATTAGGGCTACATTTAATGTTAGGTTTAATGTTAAGTTTGAAGAAGGGATGCCTTTTGTTTGATTTCCACCTCCATTTCCATTTACCCATATAGGTCAAAATGAAGTGAAACCTTAAAATACAAAGTGTTCATGATAGCAAACCATTTAATTGAGAAGAGCATAACTTGGGAGCATACTAAGGCTAGATAAAAGATGAATCCTGCCCAGTATCAAAGAAATTTGAACAAAACTAACTCTCACCCTAACATTACCTCTAACCCTAGCCCTAGCCCTAACCCTAACCCTAAACCTAACCCTAAGTGATTAGAAAACCAGTGATCCTAGTATTCCCACACTTGTGGAGCCTTGTGTGGCAAGCTAAGTGATGAATCCTAAGCACAATCAAACAAATCTTACCAAATAATAATGGGAGGTATTTCAGTACATGCATATTTCCCTGTTTTTTCCTAAAGGGCTCTCAGATAAAGTTGTTTTTGCATGTTTAAGCTTAGGCCTGCTTTTGCAAGGAAAATACCAGAGTCCCTACAGAGAAGTGATGGAGTGTGTGAAGTTTCAAGCAGCTAGCACAAACTCTGTTTGATTTTTAACTTCATTAACTTACCCGTATAGGTCAAAATGAAGTGAAATC
The DNA here is from genome assembly GCF_021218885.2 of Marmota monax. Classification (NCBI taxonomy): domain Eukaryota; kingdom Metazoa; phylum Chordata; class Mammalia; order Rodentia; family Sciuridae; genus Marmota; species Marmota monax. The sequence goes on from NW_026693337.1 coordinate 76,556, forward strand.
TTAAAATACAAACTGTTCCTGACAGCGAACATGTGAACCGAGAAGGCCTAAACCTGGGGAACAGAGTAAATCTAGCTAAAAGATAAATTCTGCCAAGTATCAAAGAATTTTGAATTAAACTAACTCTAACCCTAAAATTAGCTATAACCCTAGCCCTTCCCTTAACCCTAACTTTTTTATGGGACCTTTGACCTTAGAAGTTCCAAACGTGGGCAGCCTAGTGGGGCAAGCTAAGGGATGAATGTTGTGCACTATCAAAGAAATCTGACCAAATAGTTGATGGAGTATTTCAGTACATGCATATTTCTCTGTTTTCTCCTAAAGGACTCTCAGATTAAAGTTGTTTTTACATGCTTCTGCTTAGGCCTACTTTCACAGGAACGAACCAGAGATTTCCCACAGAAAATTGATGGAGTGTGAAGTTTCAAGCAGCTAGCACCAAAACTGTTTGATTTCCAGCTCCATTTTCATTTACCTGTATAGGAAAAAAATGAAATGAAACTTTAAAATATAAAATGATCCTTGCAGTGAACCATTGAGCCTAGGAGGACCAAACATGGGAAATATAGTAAGGATAAGAAAAAAGAATCCTGCCCAGTATCAAAGAAATTTGAACAAAACTAACTCTAACCCTAATACTAGCTCTAACATTAGCCTTAACACTAACCTTAACACAAACCCTAATCTGTCTAAAAAACTGTTGATCCTAGAAGTCTCAAACTTTGGGGACCCTAGTGGGCTAAGCTATCAGAGGATTCCTATGCAGTGTCAAAGAAATATGACCAAATAATTGAGGTGGTATTTCAGTTCATGCATATTTCACTGTTTTCTGCTAAAGTGCTCTTGGATAAAGTTGTTTTTGCAATCTTCATCTTAGGGCTACTTTCACAAGGAACAAATCAGAGAGTGCCCTCAGAGAACTGATTAAGTATTTGAAGTTTTAAGTAGCTAGCACCAACCCGGTTTGACATCAACCTCCATTTTCATTTACCTATATAGGTCAATATAAAGTGAAACCTTAAAATACAGAGTGTTCCTGATAGTGAACCATTCAAATGAGAAGGCCCAAACCTAGGGAGCATATTAAGGCTAGGTGAAAGTTGACTCCTCCCAAGTATCAAAGAAATTTGAACAAAACTAAGTATCACTCTAACACTACATCTAACACTAGCCCTAACCCTAAACCTAACACTAACCCTAACTGGGTTAGAGAACCATTGATCCTAGAAGTCCCACACTTGGAGAGCTTTGTGGGGCAAGCTAAATGATGAATCCTATGCAGTATCAAACAAATCTGACCAAATAATTATGGTAGGAATATCAGTGCGTGTATATTTCCCTGCTTTCTCCTAAAGGGCTCTCGGATAAAGTTGTTTTTGCATGCTTCAGCTTAGGCCTACACTCACAAGGAACATACCAGAGCGTCCTCACAGAGAATTAAGGGTGTGTGTGCAGTTTCAAGCAGGTAGCATCAACCCTGTTTGATTTCCAGGTCTATTTCCATTTACTCGTATAGGTCTGACTGAAGTAAAATGAAAATACTAACTTTTTCTGAAACCAAACAGTTGAAACAAAAGGCCTAAACCTGGGGAACCAGAGTAAGGTTAGTTAAAGATGAATCCTGGATTGTATCAAAGAAATTTGAATAAAGTAACTCTAACCCTAACACTACCTCTAAACCTAGCCCTAATCCTAACCCTAAACATTAACATAGTCCTATCCCTAACTATAAATTTAACCCTAATTTTAACTGTAACCATTGCCCAAACCCTAGCTCTAACTGTATTCATTACCATAACCCTAACCCTAACCCTAATTCTAACCATAGCCCTAACCTTAACCTTTACCCTAGACCTGCTCTAACCCTATCCCTCGCCCTAGCCTGAAACCTAGCTCAAACTTAACACTTACCCTAAACCTAACCCTAACCCTAACTCTAACTCTAGCCATAATCCTAACCATAAACCTAGCCCCAACCCTAGCTGTAATCCTATCCATTACCCTAAACATAAGCCTAACTCAAATGCTAACAATAGGACTAAACCTAACCGTATAGCTATCCCTAACCCTATTCAAAACCCTAAACCTAACTTGAACCCTAAATCTAACCCAATCCATTGCCCAAAATCTAATGCTAATTCGAGCCTTAATTCTAAAACTTAACTGAAACCAATCCCTAACCCTGACCCTGACCCTCATAATACAACTAGCTCTTAACCAGACCTTTACCCTAATCCCAACCATTACATTAGACCTAGCCATAATCTAACCCTAAAACTATCCTTAATCATAATGCTAGACCTGACATTAGCCCTCGCCCTAATCCTATCCCTAGCCCTAATACAAACCCTCATCCTAGCCCTAATCATAGGCCGAAACCTAATACTAACCCTAGCACTAATCATAGCCCTAATTTAGCCCTAACCATAAACCCAACCTTAACACTAGCCCTAAGACTAACTCTAACTCTCACCCTAGCCCTATTTCTAGTTGTAACCTTTTGTTATCATAATCCTAACACTAGACCTAAACTTAACCCTAACCCTAGCCCTAAAGCTAGATCTAAACATAACAATAAATCTAAGCCTAAACCTCACCCTACCACTAGCCATAACATTATCACTAATCCTAAAACTAGCCCTAACCGTAGCCCTAGATCTAAAAAAAAAACTGAGTCATCGCACTAACCTTAACCCTCACCTAATTGTAACCCTAGACCTAATTCCTAATATATATATATATATATATATATATATATATATATATATATATATATATATAGACTAGCCCTATCCCTAATTCTTACCCTAAGCCTAACACAGACCCTAACCCTATACCTAGCTTTAACCCTAGCCGTGATTCGAGTCCTATCTCTAACCCTAAAAGTATCTTTGACCCTGAATCTGACCCTAACACTAACCATATCTCTAATCATCACCCTAAACCTAAACCTGACCGTAACACTAGACCTAGACCTAATGCTAACCCTAAAACTAGCCCTAATTGTAACCCTAGATCTTACATTAGCCGTAGTCGTACACTAGCCATAACCTAACCCAAAACCTAGCCCTAATCTGAGCCCTAACATACCTTTAAACCTAACCATAACCCTAATCCTAGCTCTAACACATAACTTAACCTAACCCTAAACCTAAAACTTTTCCTAACCCAAAATATAGCCCTAACACTAACCATATATTTACACCTAACCCTGACCCTATCCATTACCTAAACCTAACCTGAATCCTAAACCTAACCATATACATTACCCTAACCCTAAGTGTAATTTGAGCCCTAACCCTAAACCTGAACCTAACAAATACCCTAATTCTGACTCTGACTAATAATAATAATAACCCTAGCTGTAAAGCTGATCCCAATTCTCAACCTAACCCTTACAATAGACCTGGCCATAAACCTAACCCTAAAACTAACCCTAACCCTAACCCTAGACCTGTCATTAGCCCTAGCCCTAATCCTAGCCCTAACCCTATCACAAACCCTAGCCCTAAACCTAGCTCTAAGCCTAACCTTTATTCTAACACTAAACTTAATCCTAGCTCTAACCCTAATTTTATCCCTTGTCCTAGCCCTAAACCTAGCTGTAACATTATACCTTACCCTAACCCTTATGCTAGCCCTAACACTAGCCCTAAATCTAGGCCTAAAACTAACACTAACCCTAGTGCTAATCCTAACCCTAATTTAGCCCAATCCTAAACTTATCCCTATCCCTATCCCTAACACTACCTCTAACTCTCACCCGAGCCCTATCCCTAGTTCTAAACCTATCCCTTACCATAACCCAAACCCTAGCCTATCCCTAGACCCAACCCTAGCTCTATCCTTCACCCTAGCCCTAAACCTGGATCTAACCTTAAATTTAAGCATAAACCTCATCCTAACACTAGCCCTAACCCTAATTCTAATTGGAACACTAGCCCTTACCCTCCCCTAGCCCTAAAACAAAACTGACCAATAACCATAACCCTTAACCTAAACCAAACACTAAATCTACACCTAGCCCTAAATCTAGCCCTAATTTGGGTTTAGGTTTACAATTAGGTTACAATTAGGATTTGGGCTAGAATAAGGGTTATGGTTATGGTTAGAGTTCGGGTAAGTTTAGGTTTAGTGTTAGGTTTAGGGTTGTGTTAGGGTTAGATTTAAATTAGGTTTAGGGTTAGTGTTAAGGATGGTATTAAGTTTAAGGTTAGGGTTAGGTTAGGGGAAGGATTTGTTTTAGGGTTAGATTTAGATTTAGGTTTAGTGTTAGAGTTACGGTTAAATTTAATTTTAGGGTTAGAGTTGGGTTAGGTTTAGGGTTAGGGATAGTTTAGGGTTAGGGTGAGGTGAGGGTTAGGATTATGTTTCGGTTTAAGGTTTGTGTTATGGTGAGGGTTAGTGTTAGGGTTGGGGTTCATGTTAGGTTTAGGGTTCA
>NW_026693338.1:0-8016 GCF_021218885.2 Marmota monax
TTCACATAGTCAAAATTTCATTTTAAAAGAACAGTGATTCAGTACAAAGATGTGTCTGTATTTTATGTACACCAATGAGCACACTCTATTTGTTTAGAGAATGAACACTTTTTATTGCACAAAGAACTAAAAGGAATTTCAAGGAAGTAAGACAGTAGCACAGCATCACGCTGTGTTTCCTGACTAACTACTTTCAGAGTTTGGACCCAGAGAAACTGGTGTGTGGTTGCATAACGAATAAGTCAGGCTGTGTGGAAAAACTGGAAAGCCACGACAGAGAACTAGTGACCACATGAAACACAGAAATCATGGCTTTTAAAACAAAATATGCATTCCTAGAAGAGATATTGCAGCTGTGCCTGCAAAACTAGCAGAGGGCAAGCAACAAATCTCCCCTCTGGAGGGTGGAGGAGAATCTCACCAATCCAATTAAAAAATGGCAAAAAGCAAGAGACAGACATATTTCAAATCAGGAACTACAACTTGTCCACAGCCATATGAACATTAGTCATCATCACTAGCACCCAAGGAAATAACATTAAAAACAGCATTGACATTTCAGATGTCCCCAGTCAGAATGACATTTATCAAGTTGTCAAATAATAAGTGAAGTGCAGAGAGTGGGAGAAAAGTATAATCTTACACATCCAGACTGAAAAATTAAGATTTCCACACTGAAAAGCAATATGTAGAATCCTCCAGATTCTAGGAATATAACTGCCATATGACCCAGTTTTTCCACTCCTTGATTTGAACGCCAATGTACCAACACCAGCATGTACATGTGACTTTTTAATGTCAACGTTTTAGCACTGTAATCACAATTACAAAGTTATGGAACTAACTCTAATATCCATCAAGGGGAAAATGTATATAAAAAAGATACTTGTCACTGATTTTGAGCAGATTAGTTATTTATAAATCCCAATATTTTATATGAATTCAGTTCCCTAAATGTTCTAACATAAAAGTTGCAACAGCAAATCTCCTTAATTATACAAAGGAAAATACTTTAGTGAAAAATAGGAAACTAATGTATAATCCTCTCAATTCAAATGCCACATTTTCACCAAAGAAGGTAGTTGAATTTTCTCAGAGATATCAACCAGAATTCAAAATACTGCCAAATTGGATAGGCAGAATGGCACTGCAAGATTTCAGAAAAAAAACCTTCATTCTTATTTTAACTTTTATAAGATGGAACTCTTTCATAAACTGTGGTTATTGAGGCACCCACACAAGTATTAAGGTAGGTGTAAAGGAGAACTGAGACAGATCTGCTGATGGCTCTGGGAAGCTAGACTTCGGTCCTGTGGTCTGCCTAAGGATGAAGAGTTCTTGGCACTTTCATTGAATGATGTTGTTTGAAGCTTTGTGAAAGCAAGTGCCAAGGTTATTTCTGGTAGAAAAATTGTCCTCCTACAGAACAAGACACATGTGCAGACACACATGAGCAGATAGGGTCAAGCCACTCAGCTGGCTTGAGAGGCATTTCAAGTTCTTGTCTATGTTACCACCATGCTGATACTTGTAGACACCTTGCTGGGTATTACAATAAAATCCTGAGAGCAGACAACTTTGACAAGGGTCCCCTTGTAGTAATTCTGTGGGTGAGATCAGAAACCACTGCTTGTCTTGAACTTCCAGATTCATAGGCAACTCTCCGCACAGAATGGTAGAGGTTCACCCTCATCATATGTTCTCAGGAGAGTGATAGTCAGGAATGGGCTGAAAATTCTCATCAGAAATACATGTGTAATGTTTGTTGGACAGTAACTTGAGTAGAAGTCTACAGAGCACTGCATCTTTAAATATTTAGAATAATGATAGTGAAGGAGAGTGCTTTTTGAGAATTTAAGTGACAGAAGAATCCAGCAGTGCTGGGGCATTGTTAGGTGCAATGATATTTTCCTTCAGTTTCCAAAAGATTCTGCAAGCAGACTATGACTGCCATGCTCCAAAAGGTTGCCAGAAAACTATTCAGAGACATGGAATCTTGCCCATCTCTAGATCACTGGCTACAGGAATCAATCAGGCGGTCTGCATTACATACTAGTCCCTAGGCTCCATGAACCACAGTGTTTGTCAGGAAGTTCCCAAATTAGATAGACCCACTTGTCTGGGTCATGAACAAGTACTGAGGATGAGGGTTTTCTTGAAATTGCTAAATTTCCTCAGTATTCTCTGAGTGTGGTGGGAGACAAAGGAGCAGAGGGGCTCAGCTTATTCATGCAAATATCAGGTTAGGCCTTTTGCAGCTAGAGCAAATAAAGATAGTGTTGGATAATATTTGTTTCCCAGAAACCCCCAAAGTTATGTGTGGCTAGACTTAGAAATCCTGGACAGAAATATCTTTTTTTTCTACTGTGTTAACATTAGGGAGTCTCAAACTCTTGCTGTTATTGTTCATTATTTTTTGGCCTGCTATTTGTATTGGTTTTCCATGTTATTTCATTTTTCTCTCTTTTTTTTAATGAGAGTTTCATTCTATTTTGGGGGGGGGGGTTGGTACCCAGAGACAATTTTTATTCTCACTTTAAATCCTTTCATTTCTAATTTTTATTGCATTTTCTCCTCTTCTTTTCTGTCTCTCTTTAGTCCCACCACTTTCACTCTACTTCCTATTAAAAATATATTCCAATAATTGTATCATAACCAAGGCAGGTGTTTTTGGAGGTCAACCTTGTTATTTCCTACTCCATTTCTTCATTTATTGCTGTTCTAGAGATAATTTAAAACATAAGATTTTATGTACAGTGAATACATGTTTTTCTTTATGCTGTGATGGTTGTTGGAGTTTACTCTCTCCTGACAGGAACCAGCCATGCACTTTACGAGAATCAAATAGACATAAAATCCATTGGGTAGGAAAAGTCTGGTATCTGGGAATTTCCATCAGCAATCTTGCTGGTTTGAGAGACTGGCCCCAACCTGTGACTTCCTACACAGTTCCATCAGGTTCAGCACTGCACTGGAGATGGGTTGATCAGGTGAGGCTACACAGCCACACAGCCAGAGTTGGGTGTGGCCACTATGCTAATCAACCTCTTTGCTGTAAGATACCTACCACACCAAAAAAGAACATTCCTCCTGTTTCCAGGTGTGGTGGTGCATGCCTGTAATTCCAGTGACACAGGAGGCTGAGCAGGAGGATTATGAGTGCAAAGCCAGTCTCAGCAAAGAGTGAGGTGCTAAGCAACTCAGTTAGACCCTGTCTCTAAATCAAATACAAAATAGCATGGGGGGATGTGGCTTAGTGGTCTTGCGGCCCTGAGTTCAATCCGTAGTACACACACACACACACACACACACACACACACACACACACGTTTCCTCTTTCTGAAAACTTATCCCTGCCTTTGATACACTCTCCCTTAAATGAAGAACTGGAGACATTTTCAAGTTGCTGAGCTGCAGCTCCACTGAAATTGGGGATCCATTTAAGAGCTCTGCTTCACCTTTCAAACTTAATTTCTAGCTCTGGCTCTTATTTCTTTACTAGTTATTTCAGACCTTCTTTTTCTCAGATGGCTTACATCTTATGAGTAGGGTGATGGTGGCCCCATGATACTCTCCCCTTACAGTGATACTTGTGAGTGAAAGTAGCCCATAAAATATGCTCATTTTCAGCTGTGATACTCAGATGTAAATACTGCCCAGGACATCCCAAAGAGAAACTTGCACACTACAAGTACCCACATGAGTCTATGGACTAGAAATCCATTCAAGTACATGGAAATGAACCACCTACTAACACAGACAACAGGAGAACAGAGGAAAAGACTTTCAAAATTTCATGATTTCCCAAAAATTCCATCCAAAGAATTAGGTCTAACCACAACTAAATAGATAAGGTAAATATAATTAATAGTTGCATTGATTTCTTTAATTTTTTTTTTTTTTTTTTTAGTTGTAGCTGACCAGTTAACTTCTCTGTACTTAAATATTTAATTACTATGTTTGGAATCCCAAAGAGTAGGTTATTTCAATTGGCCTAGTTTAATGTCTGGAAGCAAAAAAAAAAAGAAATGACCAGGAATTTAAATTGACACATGTGCTACCTTTTGCTGGCGATGTGCAGTATCATCAATATCATGAAAACTCTTCTGTTCTGCCTTGGATGATCTGTCCAAATGTGGCTCTGTTGACAAATTCACAGATAAACTACTTAAAAAATTCATGTGAAAGACAAATTATCCAAATTAAAAAGGAGAGTATGAATAATCTTATAATTTTATTTTCCCAGTTTTATATATATATATATTTTTAAATATTTATTTATTTTTTTAGTTCTCGGCGGACACAACATCTTTGTTTGTATGTGGTGCTGAGGATCGAACCTGGGCCGCACGCATGACAGGCGAGCGCGCTACCGCTTGAGCCACATCCCCAGCCCACCCAGTTATATTTTTATTGAAGTTTTACTTTAGGAGAATGTATATCGTATGTGAAATTTTTATTGGTGTTTGTGTGTGGGCCTGTGTATTTTACCCCAAAACATGTGTATCCTTGGCAAATACTATAATGCTTACTTCAGATCCCAAGTCTTTATATTGGAAGACAGAGTGTCTGTAAAGTCCAAGGTTTACTGGAAACGCTGCAGGGGTTTTTAAAAATTTGTTTTGTTTCTTTTCTTTTTTACTATTAGGAATCAGTCTGTCTTGTGAAGCATCTATGTTATTCCTGATGTAAAGTCTTTTTTCTTTTGCTGGGGCTACAACAGACATTTTATAGCTTCCAAACTGGGTAATAAACATGTGACATGTAAAGTATTCATTTTCCTGTCTACTTCCTCAGTTCCTGGACTTGAGTGGACTACTTTTATATTATGTTGCAGTCAGCAGTTGTATTAATTTCCACCACAGTTGAGTTTGCGATAAGAGCCTTAGAAAACAGGTGCTAGGGATGATTTATATTCTAGAGATGGAGATAGTGGAGACTTCAGAAGTGAGATTACCCACCAGAGGCTAGAAATACTCAGAGCTGAAAAGCTGTACATAGAGACAGGGTTTAAATAGGAACATGTTTTTTGATGATTTAGGGTTTGGTGAGAGAAGAGCAAGAGGACAGTGCAGGCAGATAGAGGGAACAAGGTAGAGACTGAGGCAAAATTTACATTATGAAAGATTCCTAGGAAAGTTAAGATGCTTGGACATTCATGTTCTAAAGAGGGACAATGGTCATATGTGCAGTATATGCATAAATAAAAGGACCATCCTCAGGTGACGATGAAGAAGGACCTGTGCATGAATGGAGATGAATAATGAGAAGTGCATTAGCAAGTTGATGCCAGCCTGAATGGAGGAAATATTTCCAGAAATACAGAGGATAGAAAATTCTCAGTGACCTGTTTAGAATGAAGATTAATGACATGAACAAAGAAAAAAAGTAGGCCACAGGAATGTATGGTTTTGTACGTCACTGTTACAAAGATTTCAAATAAGAAGTGCAGTAAAGTACAGCTAATGTGAATGTTGCTTTTCTTTACAAAGTAGTTTTTCTTATGGTAATATCTTCCTATGTTCAGAAAACTCCTTTAGGAAGAAGGTGGGCAATTTTCTGAATCTTGGATATATGAAACACACCAGAAAATGAGAGAAGTCTGTGGGAGAGGTTCAGTGGGAGATCACTGCTTAGCATGTAAAAGGATCCTGTTCAGTGCCCAGCATTGAGAAGAATAGGAACAAACAAACCATGTCAAAGAAATATGAGCAAATGTTTCTTTGGTATATGCAAGTATATATTTGATTTATTAGTCAAAATTTCTGGAAAACTGTACTCCAACAAATGGAATCTATGTGCAAAAAAGGGTCAATAAAAGCAGTAAAATGAATTAAATATGTGTGTTGAGTAAAGCTACAAGACTCAAAGTACTAAAACAAAATCAGGAATATGGGTTCAGTAATATTTACACAATTGAGTTTCTAAAGGAAAAATCATTTTTGGAATGACCAATTATAGAAAGACATAGGTATATATACCAGTGTCAAGATGCAGAATGATCTGTAGTCAGAGGAGGAAAGAAGAAGCCTGAGAAATTCAATGTCAAAGCTGAGTTAAAAATGTGGCAGTACAAATCTTTAGTGAATCTTATCAGAATCATTTAATATATTTTATTGTTTCCTAATCCTCATTTGCCTTATAATTAATAATTCCAAAATTGTTATGAAATTCCCAGGGAAGATATAATTGTTTGCTCATCATGGAGAGTTTTCTGAGCTAATTAGTTCAGATACATGTGCTGAGAGCATCAGCTAACACCATCTCAATGTTTGTTCATACCCAAGTGGGAAACTGGTGTGTCATCTTTTCCTTTATCCACTCGTTTAACCAACATCAGTTGTAAATTTCCTCTCTTGTATGAAGAAAGTGATATAACATCTATGGAAAAAAAGATGTATGGTAAGGTACAAAGGATTCAGACAAGGCCATCCCAAAGAAAAATTGTTCTGAAAACTTGAAGAGTTATCAGATACCAATAAACCATTGTGTTTTAAAGAAATTGGTAAATACACTAAGAGTAATAGTGTTAGTGTTTGAGGAGTAAAATGAATAAAAGTTTCTGGTTAAAAATTGAGTGTGGTGTGGCATATATAGACAGCTTTTTAAGGAATTGCACACAAGTCCCAAATCATCCCAACATCTATCTGCTTTCTAGAGTTCAGAATTTATCTCAGTAATACGGTGCATTCCTGGAATGTCCAGGGACATGGTTTCTCACAAAAATCAATAAAATAATGATGAAAGCAAAATATTAAGGATGTTAATAAGAAATGTATAGATGAAAATATTAGACTTCTTTAAAGTAATGAATCCTTCAAAAATGCAATGTTGCTAATCTGAATGACACATACAAATACCTCACACAATGTGGTGCCTACTAAATAAGAAGGGGAGAAATTGGTAGCTCTAGGTTACCCTGATTCTTCCAGCTGCTACTGGTTCTTATCATCTTAGAACCAGATTCTGACTTGAAAATGACAAACTGAAGAGAGCTGACTAGAATTCTCTCCATTTACTTGTATTTTCTACCTAAATGCTATTTCCTCCCTCACTTTCCCTTCCCTTTAGTTTTTCCAAAAAAAATCCATAAAGTGGGAGCTTCCCTTTTTCCATTTTACACCCTTTATATGGATCTTTGCCACTATTTGTTGCCTGCCAAAGTAACAGATTTATCTTAGAAATATCATTTCTTCATCTTAGTCCTATGTCCTTTGCACATCTCAAGAGACATGCTCAGAATGAAAGCAAGATTTATGATTGCACTTGATCTGGTTGTGTCCTCAAACTGTAGGAATCAATAGCAGTTCTTGCATATTTCCCAAAAGGAGATACAATGCACAGGTCCAAATCATGTAGTCTATACACCAGAATCATTGGAATCACCTTAGATTCTAACGGACAAGTTAGAGGCAAGAGTTTGAAGATGGTGCCCAAAGGATGATTCCTTATAGTTGCAGAGTTCCAGTGTGAAATTTGTCATCTTCAAATTTGTCTAGGTTAATTTCAATGTATCTGTGGATTCCTCCCTAAAATGTCCCCACAAATTAAAATTCATAAGGAAGTGTAATACATTCATTGATAATTTTTCATTATTAATTTTAGATTAACTTTAGATATCTGTGGATTTTGGACATGCTTAATTACCATTCATACTTCTTTATACTTTTACATTTGGTGTTTCTGCACTATCATTTTGCCCTAGGCTGTATCAACATATTGTATGTCATTAAATCACTTGGGGTAACTGAACTTAGCTCTGTGGCAACAGGTCTTCACTCCTCAATTTATTCCCAACTGTGAATAAGTCAAAAAGGGTGGGAAAGTTTTACTTTCCCCTTCACTCAACTTTGGGAATGGAAACACACAAATTCTTCCCACATTTTGAAAACCCTGTTCTTTTCCCTTCTTACCCTCTCCTGACTACCATTTATTCTTTCTATTTTTTTTACTATGTGTACTTACTGCCTTTCTCAGTCTTCACTCCCCATTCTTCTGTGGTTTTCCTTATTTCAG
>NW_026693339.1:0-10412 GCF_021218885.2 Marmota monax
CGGAAATCAATAAATATTATTCACCACATCAATAGACTTAAAAATAAGAACCATATGATCATCTCGATAGATGCGGAAAAAGCATTCGACAAAGTACAGCATCACTTTATGTTCAAAACTCTAGAAAAACTAGGGATAACAGGAACATACCTCAATATTGTAAAAGCAATCTATGCTAAGCCTCAGGCTAGCATCATTCTGAATGGAGAAAAATTCAAGGCATTCCCTCTAAAATCTGGAACAAGACAGGGATGCCCTCTCTCACCACTTCTGTTCAACATAGTTCTCGAAACACTGGCCAGAGCAATTATACAGACGAAAGAAATTAAAGGCATCAAAATAGGAAAAGAAGAACTTAAATTATCACTATTTGCAGATGACATGATTCTATACCTAGCAGACCCAAAAGGCTCTACAAAGAAACTATTAGAGCTAATAAATGAATTCAGCAAAGTGGCAGGATATAAAATCAACACGCATAAATCAAAGGCATTCCTGTATATCAGCGACAAATCCTCTGAAATGGAAATGAGGACAACCACTCCATTCACAATTTGCTCAAAAAAAATAAAATACTTGGGAATCAACCTAACAAAAGAGGTGAAAGACTTATACAATGAAAACTACAGAACCCTAAAGAGGAGAAATAATGAAGATCTTAGAAGATGGAAAAATATACCCTGTTCATGGATAGGCAGAACTAACATCATCAAAATGGCGATATTACCAAAAGTTCTCTATAGGTTTAATGCAATGCCAATCAAAATCCCAACGGCATTTCTTGTAGAAATAGAGAAAGCAATCATGAAATTCATATGGAAAAATAAAAGACCCAGAATAGCAAAAAGAATGCTAGGCAGGAAGTGCGAATCAGGCGGTATAGCGATACCAGACTTCAAACTATACTACAGAGCAATAGTAACAAAAACAGCATGGTACTGGTACCAAAACAGGCGGGTGGAGCAATGGTACAGAATAGAGGACACAGAAACCAATCCACAAAACTACAACTATCTTATATTTGATAAAGGCGCTAAAAGCATGCAATGGTGGAAGGATAGCATCTTCAAAAAATGGTGCTGGGAAAACTGGAAATCCATATGCAACAAAATGAAACTGAATCCCTTTCTCTCACCATGCACAAAAGTTAATTCAAAATGGATCAAGGAGCTTGATATCAAATCAGAAACACGCCGTCTGATAGAAGCAAAAGTTGGCTACGATCTACATACTGTGGGGTTGGGCTCCAAATTCCTCAATAGGACACACATAGCACAAAAGTTAATAACTAGAATCAACAAATGGGACTTATTCAAACTAAAAAGTTTTTTCTCAGCAAAATAAACAGTAAGAGAGGTAAATAGGGAGCCTACATCCTGGGAACAAATCTTTACTCCTCACATTTCAGATAGAGCCCTAATATCCAGAGTATAGAAAGAACTCAAAAAATTAGACAATAAGAGAACAAACAACCCAATCAACAAATGGGCCAAGGACCTGAACAGACACTTCTCAGAGGAGGACATACAGTCAATCAACAAGTACATGAAAAAATGCTCACCATCTCTAGCAGTCAGAGAAATGCAAATCAAAACCACCCTAAGATACCATCTCACTCCAGTAAGATTGGCAGCCATTATGAAGTCAAACAACAACAAGTGCTGGCGAGGATGTGGGGAAAAGGGTACACTTGTACATTGCTGGTGGGCCTGCAAATTGGTGCAGCCAATTTGGAAAGAAGTATAGAGATTTCTTGGAAAGCTGACCCAGCTATTCCCCTTCTCAGTCTATTCCCTAAAGACCTAAAAAGAGCATGCTACAGGGACACTGCTACATCAATGTTCATAGTAGCACAATTCACAATAGCAAGACTGTGAACCAACCTAGATGCCCTTTAATAGACGAATGGATAAAAAAATGTGGCATTTATACACAATGGATTATTACTCTGCATTAAAAAATGACAAAATCATAGAATTTGCAGGGAAATGGATGGCATTAGAGAAGATTATGCTAAGTGAAGCTAACCAATCCCTAAAAAACAAATGCCAAATGTCTTCTTTGATATAAGGAGAGTAACTAAGAACAGAGTAGGGACGAAGAGCATGAGAAGAAGATTAACATTAAACAGGGATGAGAGGTGGGAGGGAAAGGGAGAGAGAAGGGAAATTGCATGGAAATGGAAGGAGACCCTCAGGGTTATACCAAAGTACATACAAGAGGAAGTGAGGGGAAAGGGAAAAATAATACAAGGGGGAGAAATGAATGACAGTAGAGAGGGTAGAGAGAGAAGATGGGAGGGGAGGGGAGGGGAGGGGGGATAGTAGAGGATAGGAAAGGCAGCAGAACACAACAGACACTAGTATGGCAATATGTAAATCAATGGATGTGTAACTGATGTGATTCTGCAATCTGTATATGGGATAAAAATGGGAGTTCATAACCCACTTGAATCAAAGTGTTTAATAAGATATATCAAGAACTATGTAATGTTTTGAACAACCAATAATAAAAAATTAAAAAAAAACAAAAAACAGTAAAGATAAAGGGTTGTTGGAAAAAAAAGAAAAAGAAAATGAAGAAAATATGAAGAGATATCCCATATTCTTTAAGCATAAAAATGTACTTTCCTCCCTGCCTCTCTTAAAATGTTGAGTACTTCTTATACCTGTCTATGGTCCATTTTCTGTTTATTAACCAGAGGAATAAACTCTCACCCAACAGTCTTTTGTTTTCTGCTGTTTGCTTTTTTAGGCTATTTATATTCTTCTATTTCCTGTCCTCTTCTAGTTAGTGTATAAATAGAGTAAAATAAATTCCATCTTAAAAATAAATAAATTAGAAATAACTCTCTTGATAAAAGAAGAATATATCTCCAAGTACTGATTTAGTTTTTAAATTTCCATTAAAGAAATTTCAGTATTGTTGCCTATATTTGCAACTTACTACTTCTTTCTGTCCAATGTTTTGGAAGAAAACCAACATTATTTCCCACACTCTAGTGAAATTTTCTATTGTCAATCTCAAATGCTGAATTAAAATTTCCCTTCTTGTTCTTAATCTGACATGATCTCAGTGTTTGGTTCAGCCGATCACTTCCTCTTTTTTCACTTTCTTTCCTGATTCCTAATGCATCATACTGTCCTGGATTTCATTTCAATGACTAAATATTTTATATATTGTGTTTCTAGTTTTCCTGTTATAATCGGTGAATTTGATTGGCTATTTTTCTATTTTTCTTTTTTTTAAGTACTCCCTTCTAGGTTTGTACTTCAGTGACTTGTGTGATTACCTGTCTCTAATCTGATGACTCCCCAATTTTTATATAATTTTTTGAACATTCCTTTGAAACTTCAGAGATGTATAACAGTTAAAATGTGAACAGGCACCCACAATGAACCATATTAATGAATGATGTATGAATTCATCCCAAAGTGTATCTTTCCCCATGCTACACATTATAATAAATGCATAACCACTCAATCAATCATTTAAATTCTTACTGTCATCTTAGTTTCTCTATTTTTATCTCAATCTAGTTCACAAGGCAATACAATTTTTATTTCAAAAAAATTACATCCCAATTGGAAATGTTAAAATGGAGAGACTAGATTGATTCAATATAATCTCTCTTGCCAATCAAACTGTCACATAAAGTGGATAAATACTTTTGTTACAAAATATGTTACACATATTCCTTTTGTTACAAAAGATAATATAACTGGGCTGGGGTTGAAGTTCAGTGGTAGAGCTCTTGCCTCACATGAGTGAGGCCCTAGGTTTGATCCTCAACACCACATAACAATAAAAAAAAATATTGTGTCCATCTACAATTAAAACAAAATTTAAAAAACAATAATATAACAAGAACTGCAAATCATAACCATGAAGTTATTGCTTCACTCCCTCTCAAAAAGCAGCAGTTGGAATTATATGACTCAAGTTTTACATAAAATAAATTATTGAAGGTATATATTAAGTACACATGGGTTTAGTATACTATTCTGTAATTTTGTGTCTGACAGAACATTTTCATAATAAAATTATTTGCACAATAATATTCCACATGTGTAACAATTATAAATGTAATTGTAAATTTTATATAATGAGGTATATGTGTATATTCCTATGCCTGTGCATGCATATCTTTTCTACTCTGTATCTGCCACAATGTCATTTTTTGTTCCTCAAACTTACCAATTCCATAACCATTTGATGGATTTATACTTATGATTCCTTTGTCTGAATGTTTTTTCCTTAATATTTACTTGGCTCACTCACATTTTTTATTGGTTGTTCAAAACATTACAAAGCTCTTGACATATCATATTTCATACATTAGATTCAAGTTGGTTATGAACTCCCAATTTTACCCCAAATACAGATTGCAGAATCACATCGGTTACACTCACATTTTATAGAAGGTTCATAAGTCCCAAGTCCCTTTCTTGAAAAAGCTTTATATTACCACCTTGTCTGCAAAGTACTATGCTCTGTGATCCCCTTTCTCATCTGGGGTCTATTGTATCCAAATGCAACACTCATGAAGAAGTTGGACACTCTCTGTCTAGTTGTCATTGTGTTCTCTGTGCCTTTAAATAGAAATTGTTCAGTAACAGTAAAAAAAGAAAATAGATTTTATTTATTTTTTATTTATGACTTAACAAAGTTTTAAAAGTAAACCTTAGATTCTATTTTCGTATCTAGGCCATGCATTTATATCTTGAGTACATCAAGGATTGCTTTTAAGTTTTAAAATTAATGTTTGATCAATTTTATTATTGTTTTATAGATCCTTAATGATAGGATATCTGTTCTTATATAGAATTATTTCATATTTATAATTGAGATTAGGCTTATTTTAGTCTCAATAAGATATCTATATTTATATCTTAGGGGATTTCATATAGTGTTCTTATATTAAAACTGGCTAACTTATTTTTTGTTGTTTTAGTATAGCTCTAGAGAAATAAATAGATTTTTATTGTAGTTTCTTTATATATTTTAAATTTTTATTTTTTTTGTTTTCTTAACTGTTTGAAATTAAATTTCTGGCTATTGATATTTTATGGGAATAGATATCACATACTTCTGAGCAAAGAGAAATGAGGGATTGTGTGATCTAGGGCCTCTAGGAAAATATTTTCCATTTTATGGTCCAGAAATGGAAATCTCAACATTGTCTCATCTTGATATAATACTTTGAGATACCTTAGCTATTATCAAAGGACAAAACTGATACAAAGAAAGTGACAGAAGAGAAACATTTTAAAATCTACCCTGTGTGCTGACTCAAAATGATAAATATCCTTACCATTCAAGAAAACAACAGGAGACAGACAGTAACAAAACTCTAAAAATCCTCCAAGAAAAATGTTAGAAATTTGGTTTCTCGATTTTAAAAATACATTTTGAGGTATTTTGACTCTTTGCCTTTATATTTAAATGACAGTTTCCTTATAAAATTCTCTTTTACCTTTTCCATACTTGAATGCTTCAAGTTGTTCTCTTTTTAAAATATAAAAGATTGCAATATGGATGAATTCAGGAAAATTGATTTCGTTCTTTATGGGTTATGTGATTATGTGACTTGAATGCCAGCTTCCACCTTTTTTATGTGAAGTACAATGAGTTCACTGGAGCATGTCTTGATGTTTATTATTCTTTTGCCTTGCAAAAGTATTAGTGTATGGTTTCAGAATATGGACCTGTTTCATTTTCCTTGTCAATGTTGTCTGTCCTGTATTGCACGTTTGAGTTTTTGGTTTCCTCTTATATCTGATTCTTTCCTTCATATATATATATATGAAAAAAATGAGGTCCAAGTCACAAATATAAATATATTTGTGACTTGGACCTCATTTTTTTTTATTTTATAAGAACAATATTTTTCTCTTTTTAAAAAATGATGTATGTCTGATATATATATATATATATATGATTATGTGATCATATATACTATTTATTTATAAATTATAACTAAGATATTCAACCATTTTTAGTGCTTCAGATTTTTAGACAACTACAAAGACAGTATATATATATGCTTACCAAGAACCCAAGTGTTAAGGATCTCTCTCTCTCTCTCTCTCTCTCTCTCTCTCTCCCCCTTCATTTCCTATTTTGTTATTTTATTCATTTATATTATTATCTGACTTCCACTTAATGGTTCTTATTCCCTATCTAATTTTTAATTGGATGACTATTCCATTTATTTTCAGTTATTTAAAAAAATGCATTTAGTTAGGTTTTTGAGTATTAACCAAACACCAGTTTCACTACATCCTTTAAATTTTAAGTCATAGCATTAGGATACAGTCTGTTCCAATATTTAAAGCTAATGGTAACAATGATTTTTCCTTCTCCTCAAGGCTTCTTTCCTTTGTATTACTCTTCAAGCAATTACACAAAGATACAAACCTATAAATGAGATGAATATGTGAGGGTGAGAATATGGTTAACATGGTTTCCACCACATTGTCTCTTAGAGATGCAACTGATATTCAGAGCTCTTGGCAGTGTTCCCAGAGGGAGGCCAATTGAAGGATTAGTGTGCCTGTCTTACATTAAAATAAAGATAATCACCCAGTGATTCAGGAAAACTATAACTAATATTTTAATATATTAAAATTCTTTGTGCTAGATGTCTTTCATTGTCTTTTGTGTGGAGAATAAGACCTAGATGTTCTTTATTTACTAGAGGCTTGCTAATATCATACCTCGGGCCATCTCCTGTGTATTATTTTACATATGTACTTTAAAAAAAGTTATGTAAAGAGTCTGATATTAAATAGAATTTACATTGTGTTGAACTTCATTGGTTAGTAAACTGTTACAATTAGAAATAGCAATTAATAGCAGATTTATAGAAAAACAACTAGAAAAAAGAAAGACTAGTTTTAGCACTATAAATGAGAAAATCATTTCTCCTAAAGATTTTTTTTATTTTAAAAAGGACAAAATAGTTGATTTCTGAGAATTAAATATGATAAATGATAATTTAATGTTATATAAAATATCTTAAAAAATTATACACACATGCCACTTATGCTTTTATAATCAAGTTGTTTTGTATTAGAAATTTTAGTATTAGAATCTTTATCATGATGATCTACTAAACATGACACCTTATTGCTTGTCACCCTTTTTGATTAAGATCTTTTATCTGTTGAGCTTATTCCTTTTCCTGTAAAATGGAAAAAAAAATCAGAGCAATAATTGAGAAAACATGCATAATAAAATGCCATATTTTTAAATACTGGGTTCCTAAACAGTTCGTAAGGATTATTTTTGGAATTATCTAACCTTCTCTTTATTGGTTTTCCCCTCTGGAATAACTACCAAGGCATTTGAAGAAACAGAAGACTAAAAGTAGCCCTGTTTTACAGCCATATCTTATTTGTTTCTTCATGATTTTTGTATTTAAGAAGTATGCGCTGTGTAGCTTATTTCAATCACTAAATGACGTTAAATTAGATTTTAGTTTTCAAAGTGCATAGTAAATCCAGTTTTCATACTTTTTAAGAACACTTTTTGTTTTATTTATGTTAGGAAGTATACTAAATAATTTTTATTTTAATTAATTGATGTTATGTACACAAATACTATAATCAACATATTCAATTAAATATTATTGAGAATTTAACTTTGTGCACAGCCCTTTATTGCAAAAGATAAGCACAATAAAAAATAGTCTTAATGATGAGACTGACTTTATATGACATTTTTCACTTCACATTTTACTTTATACCCAACATTCTCTTTTCCGTGTTGATGGCATATCAAACTTAATGATGTGGGTGGTTAGTGAACTCTACATTTACTCTCAGATGAAGAACACATTCAGTGTGCCTCATTAGTATCACATTCTGAATGTAATAAGACTGCATATTTTCCTTTAAGCATTAGTGATGAACCAATACATGGGTTATTTTTAAAAGTTCAAATAATAAATTTTAAATGATCATGAAAACAATCTGACAAAATATGTCAGAAGTTAAAAGTTTTAATAGAATGATGAGATTAGCCTACAAAGTAGCTTTGAGTATTACCCAAATTTATTTGAAATAAACTGCAGACATTATATCCAAAGCCAGCTGGCATATATTATCAAAATAGGCTTCAAATTTATAAAATTTGAACAACTCTAACAGTGATTCAGTTGAAAATAATGACAGTTGCTCGCTTTTCCATTATTTACAAGAGTTTGGAAACACAGTAGAATACCCCAAAATAAATTTTGTATCCAGTAATTTACATCCATAAGGAAGTGAAAATCGTTGCATATAGCACAGATATAATAGCTGCCAAAAAGTCTAATGAAGATGTAAGTAACCTGCATTGGACTGCTATTAATGAAAAACAAATTATAAGAATATACAAATATATAGGTATATATATTTTAAATGTTTTTAGTAGTTCATTGTAGTTACACATGATAGTGGGTTCATTTTGACATAGTCATACATTCATGGAGTATAATTTGCTCCATTTAAGTTACCAGTATTTCTTGTTTCCTTCTCTTCCTCCATCAACCTGTCCTGCTTTTCTTCCTTCTATTTATTTATTGTGTATTTTTAATTGGTGCTTTATAGAAATACATAAAAGACAAATCACTGTGGTGTATTTATATAGGTACATAATATGATTTGGTCAATTTCATTTTAAAATTCCTCTATTTTTCCATCTCTCCTCCCTCTCCTTCAATACCATTCATCTACCCCACTGATCTGCGTTCTATTTTAATGATATCCACCTTCTTTTTCTCCCTTATTTTGCTCTAGGTTTCCGTATGAGAGGAAAAAATTTCAACCATTGTCCTTTTTGAGTCTGGTTTATTTCATAACATGATGTTCTCCTGTTCCATCCTTTGAGAGGAAAATGCCATAATATTTTTAGCTTATTTTCCCATTTAATGATATTTTTGGTGGTGAGTCTTTGGGTTATTTATATATTCTGGAGATTAATCTCCTGTAAGAGGAGTAGCTAGCAACTATATTCTCCCAATATATAGGCATTCTCCTCATATTCTTGTTTCTTTTATTGTTCAGAAATTTTTATTTAATTGGTTCTTTTTAGTTAAACATGGCAGTAGAAAACAGTTTGATATAATTATACAAGCATGGAATATATCTTGTTCTAACTCAGAACCTGGTGCCTCTGCTCCCCCTTTCCTATCTCCACTGCCTACTCTCTTCCTTCTATTGATTTTTATGACCTTTGCCCTTAGTTATTTTTTTAAATCAACTTCTTATGGATATACATGATGGTGAAATTCACTGTGGTGTGTATGTATATATATATATATACATATATATATATATATATATATATATGTATATATATATATATACATACACACACACACACACACACACACACACACAGGAAAGTTACCTCCTTAGATTCTCTTCACTGTCTTCCATTCTCCCATTCCCATCCCTTCTCTTTGTTACCTTTGTCTACTATACTGAACTTCTATTCTCCCCTCAACCTCTTATTGTCCCTTATTGTGTATTAGCTTCCACATATCAGAGAAAACATTTGACCTTTGGTTTCTTGGGTTTGATTTATTTCACTTAGCATGATAGTCTCCAGATTCGTTTATCAGCAAATGCCATAAATTCTTTCTCTATGGCTGAGTAATACTCCATTGTATATATAAACCACATTTTCTTTACCCATTAATCTGTTGAAGGGCACCTAGATTAGCTCCATTCCTTAACTATTGTGAATATTGCTGCTATAAACATTGATATGGCGTGACTGAGAGAATTTTTAATATTTATATTTTTAATATTTATATTTTTAGTTTTTGGTGGGCACAACATCTTTATTTTATTTTATTTTTTATGTGGTGCTGAGGATGGAACCCAGTGCCCCGCGCATGCCAGGCAAGCACGTTACTGCTTGAGCCACATGCCCAGCTCCCTTATTTTTTGAGAAATCTTTATACTGCTTTCCAGAGTGGTTGCACCAATTGGCAATCTCAGCAACAATGTATGTACCCTTTTCCCCACATATTCAACAACATGTACTGTTACTTGTATTCTTGATAAATTGCCAATCTAATTGGAATGGGATGGAATCTTAGGGTAGTCTTAATTGGCATTTCTCTAGTTGCTAGAGATGTTGAACATTTATTTATATTTTTGTTGACCATTTCTATTTCTTCTTTTGAGAAGTGTGTTCAGTTCCTTTGCTCATTTGTTGACTAGGTTATTTATTTTAATGGTGTTAAGTTATTTGAGTTCTTTGGGAATCCTGGATATTAAGGTGTAAATAGTGAAGATAGTGTAGATAGTGAAGATTTTTTCCCATTGTGTAGGCTCCTCATCACACTCTTGATTATTTCCTTTGCTGTAAAGAAGCTTTTAAATTTGATGCCATCCATTTTATTATTTTTATTTTAC
>NW_026693340.1:0-14348 GCF_021218885.2 Marmota monax
GCATTGTTCAAACAGTTCTAAGATTAGCAAAATTTGTCAATGGCTTTTAAAAGCTACATTAAAATCTCATCAGATGAATTCCACCAATGGAATCTAAATGGATCTGACCTGGAAATTTACCAATGAAAATACTCTCGCTAGAATCTAAACAAAGTCCTCTTCTCCCATCTAGTGACAATTTTGGAGAATGCAGACTTAACCTTCCTCAAAGTGATATTTAACTACTGGTTGGTAGTTAACTATGGTAGATGTGATGCATATAACTCTACTTCAAACCAGAAGTATGCAGAAGTGTTGAGATTTTTTTTCTCTAAAACACACAATTAAAATAATTCCTCAGAAAATGTTTGACTAATATTGATTCTCCCACAAAGATCCAGTGTGGTGACACAAATATACTGAAAGACCAGTTAAATGCATGGACTTCTTTTTAGTGTATCCATTCAGATTTTTTTTTTCTATTTTGATTTTCTTTTCTTTTATTTTTTGAATCAATTAGGTGTTTGCTGAGGATAAACTCTGTGCAGAGACTCTGTTCCTCTCGAAAAGTGTACAACTAGACTTTTCTTGGCACTATTTCAGTATCTTCTCAATCTTCATGAAAATGACCACCCGAGATCAGAATTTAGGCTTTCTCCAAATGTTCATGCAAATTAAGTAGAGTTGTTTAATTTAATAATTCCCAATTATTAAATAAGAAGAAGCAGAGTACCAGCATTGAAGGACTGTCATCAGAGTGTTTTGTAATTACAAAAATTCAAAGCTAAACATAATCACCACCTCATAGAATAATGTATGCTTCTTATGTAGAAATAAAATTATATTTTATATAAAAGAGGTAAATATGATACTTTGAATACTTTGGTGATTTTTGGGTACTTATTTTTTTGTCATTTTTTTCACTAATTAGTATATATTAACTGAAAAGTCTTTATATACCTTCTGTTATAATCAACTCATTTGTCACAGGAGGTAGAAATTAATCAAAGTCACACAGGCAGTCATTGACCATGCTAGTACTTGAATCCAGGCCTACTGACTCTAATGCTCCACTGCTGTCCAAAAACCAGGTTGTGAGACCTCAAATGAGGATGTCTAATTTTGTGATCCTCTTGTTAATGCATTTATAATTAGGCATTTTTCCTGTGATAGTAATCAACTTTGCTCAACTCTGTATCTATTAGTAATTTTTCAGAGGATGGCATAGAAACCAGTGCTTTCAACATTTCAGGAGGCCCCCAATCACCAGACATTCACATCTCTTAGAACTGCTGCAAGTTTAAATCAAAATCAGTCACCTGAAAGGAAAGGTCTCTGGAGACTGACTCTAGATTTCACATGTGTATTGCACAATGACTTGACACACTAAGTAGAGTATAAAATAGTTGGATATTCACCTGATATTTCAATTTATTATGTATATCAAAAGAATGAGTAATTTGTGTAAAAAAAGTGACTCCAGAAACAGGAATAAATTAATATATATACTTATTAAAACTTAAAAACTCTTTTCCATTATAAACATTATTAAATACACAACTAATAAATAAACTGTCAGCATTGGAAGGACATAGAGAGGAAACATGTACAGACTTTATTTACTGTTGAGAGCTGTCTGCGTGCCTGTGTGTGAACTATCTTGTGCATTGCAGCCTAGTGAATAGGACAATCTGGTGTCTGGGAACTTCCAGTGGACTTTTCCTCTGGTTCACTGCCCAGATACATGGTGAGTTATATTCTTCCCTGCCTGATTCCACACAGCAGCAGGGATGGGGTGACCTGCTACAACTACCCAGCCATATAGCCCCTCTGAGATGGGTGTGACCTGCCAAAATGTCAATCAACTTGCTGACTGCAAGATATCATGAAGCAAGACTCCACTCTTGAAATCTTACCCTTGCCCTTGATGTAACCCTCCTAAAAAAACCACAGGAACCATTTTCTAATTGTCTAGCTTTAGCTCCCGTGTGGACTGGACCTATCTGGCACTCCAATTCTTTAAACCTAATTCTGACTTTGTCTTTTGTTCTTCACTAATTATTCTAGACTTTAATTTCTCAGGTGGCTTATACCCTCCTTGGCAGGAAGAAGAACCCCATAAGGAGACAGTAGCCACCTAACCATAATTTGTTGTTTCAGAGAATATTAGATTCTTTAAATTCTAAATGTATGCAAGTGTTTGTACTGCCTGTTTTCAGGAGTAACTCTATTTTTTTAATTGATTTTATTTTTTAAATACATGAGAGCGGAATGCATTACAATTCTTATTACACATATAGAGCACATTTTTTTCAGTATGTTTACACACCAATTCATGTCTTCATACATGTACTTTGGATAGTGATGTTCATCACATTCCACCATCATTGCTAAACCCCTGCCCCCTCTCTTCTCCTCCTACCCCTCTGCCCTATCTAGAGTTCATCTATTCCTCCCCATCCCTACCCCACTATAAGTTAGTCACCTTCTATTTTTTATAACAATTTTCTCATAGAGGAGGATTATAGATCTGATAACTAAGAGGCTTCACAGATATAGCCTATTTACCATCTCTATTTTAAGACAAGTAATACAATATCTTGATGAGATAACTCAAATCCATGAAGATAAGTGAAATAATTTATGCATTAAAAACAAGTAGATAGAGGAATGGTGTCTCCTACTCTATTTGCATAAATATGGGGACCAGCAAGTGGAACATGTAGTCCTTGTAATTATGTCAGAAACCGGGAGAAAAGAGGTGAGAAAGAAAATACCTAAAGGTAGTGACAAAATTTGAACTTGAATAAGAAAATTTAATTTCTCTAGTAAATGATATAATTATTAGCTCTACTTGACAAAATAAAAGATGAATTTATTTTATTTTTTGGAGGATTTTGGCATTTTTTAATTTTTTTCAAATTTAATTTGTTATACATGACAACAAAATGCATTACAATTCATATTACACATATACAGCACAATTTTTCATATCTCTGGCTTTAAACAAAATAGAGTCACATCCTTCATGTCTTCATACATGTACTTAGGGTAATTATGACCATTGTATTTCACCATTTTTCCTACCCCTATGGCTCTTCCCTTCTCCTCCTTCCCCTTTTCCCCTATGTGGAGTTCATCTAATCCTCCCATACCCCTCCCCCACATCATATTATGAACCAGACACTTCTCAGAAGAAGATATACAAGCAATCAACAAATACATGAAAAAAGTTCAACATCTCTCCAGTTAGAGAAAAGCAAATTACGATTTTTATCTTACTCCAGTCAGAATGGGAGCTATTAAGAATACAAACAACAATAAGTGTTGGCGAGAATGTGGGGAAAAAGGCACACTCATACATTACTGGTGGGACTGCAAATTGGTGCAGCCAATAAAGCAAACAGTATGGAATCCTTGAAAAACTGGGAATGGAACCACCATTTGACCCATCTATCCCTCTCCTCCATCTATATCCAAAGGACTTAAAAACATCATAGTACAGGGACACAGCCACATCAATGTTTATAGCAGCACAATTCACAATAGCTAAACTGTGGAGCCAATCTTGATGCCCTTCAATAGATGAATGGATAAAGAAAATGTGGTATATATAGACAATGGAATATTACTCAGCATTAAAAGAGAATAAAATCATGGCATTTGCAGGTAAATGGATGGAGCTGGAGAATATAATGCTAAGTGAAATTAGCCAATCCCCCCAAAAATAAATGCCAAATGATTTCTCTGACTTAGGGATTCTGATTCATAATATCAAAAGATACATTTTAATGATATCACGTGAAGTAAAACTGCCTATGTGTTATGTATACCTTCTATAATCTATATGTACAGTAATAAATTAATAGATATGTGTATTTATATTTTATTACTTCTTCCCTATTGGTTGAGTATATAATATATTCTCTTTTATTAGCATATATTATGGTTCTCCACAGAAACAGAAACAATAGGTTCTCCATAAAATTCAAATGCTAATCTAGTATAAAAACACTCTCACAATTCCTCAGGACCAATGTCTTTACCAGCTGTCTGGTCATCTCATAGCCCAAACAAGTTGTTACATAAAATTATTTACTACAATTACTACTGTACCACTCCTAGAACATAAAGAATTAGAAGAAAAAGGTATAGCTTCTCTTTTTATGGAACTCAGAGACTAAATAAGGACAGATATTAAATCAATAGTTACACAAATGAGTAGTAACAAAATAAGTACTATGAAGAAAACAAACTTCCTATGAGAAAGTAGAAAAAAAGAAAAAAGCCAAGCTTAGATTGATAAATAAGGGTAGACTGCTAAAAATTGAATAGAAATTAGTTTTTCTTTTATAGACTTTATTTTTTACAATTTATGTGTCATACAAAATTCAGTGGAAGGTACAGATTTCTCATACACCTTCTGCTAGCATGCACATACGGCTGGCCCCACTATCAACACCATCAACCACAGTAGTACATTTGCTACAACTGATGAACCTCCATTTAATTATAATCACCCAAAGGTCACAGTTTACATTATGGTTCACTCTTGGCTCGGGACAAATGTATTCCAAAACTTTGGCTATTATTGCATGTAGCCTTCCACAATTCTATCTCACAAAATAGTTCTATTGCCTCAAAAATATGCTGTGCTCTGCCTATCCAACTTCTTCACACCCTAACTTCTGGCAACCACTGATTTTTTACTGTCCTCAGAGTTTTGTCTTTTGCAGAATGTAAAATATTTAGAATCACACAGTATGAAGTTTTGTCATATTGACTTCTTTCATTTACATTATAAATTTATGGTTCCTTCATGTCTTTTTATGACTTAATATTTATTTTTGCCACTGAGTAGTATTTCATTGTCTGAATGTACCCCAGTTAATTAATTCATTCACCTACTGAACAACAAACATCTTGATTGCTTCCAAGTTTTTCCAATTATGCATAAAGATGCTATAAATATCCATATGCAGATTTTTGTGCAGAAAAATGTTTGCAAGTATTTCATTAAAAACCAACAAGTGTGATTGTTGGATTAATTTGACAGAATATTGCCAGTGTCCTAGACTTTGAGTATTTTAATAGGTATGTAGCGGTATCTCATTATTTTAATTTACATTTCTCTAATGGCATATGCAGAGAATTTTGTAATGTGTGTTTCCACATCCTTACTTTCCATCTGTCTATCTTCTATAGTGAGATCATAATCTTGTGCCACTTCAAATACAGATTCCTAATGTTCTTATTGTTGAATTTTAAGCCTCTTGTCTATTTCAGAGGACAGTAAATTTTGAGCTATGCTTTTACTATGCTTTTCTCCCAATCTGGAGCTACCTTTTTATTCCATTGACATGTTTTTAACTTCAATAAGGTAGATATTATCAATTATTTTAAACTGTAGTTTTTATTATATTTTGCCAAATTTTGACTCATAAATTAAAATCTTCATGTTTGTAGATATGTAAATGTAGAGATACATCTGTACTTTTCCCCACTATTTTATATAATCTATAACATTTTATAATCTATATAAAATATAGATTTCTTTATAATCTAAATAATGTTAAATGTCAATAATAGTAATAAGATACTCACCTTGTTTTTAATTTTAATGATAAGTCATTATTTTCTATAAAGTTTGTCCTTGTTCTTTCTCTCTGTGTCACCAAATTTAAGTAATTTTGTTCCAGACTTGTTTTATTAAATATTTTATTACAGGTATATACTTTTCAATCATTTACAAAGCTGTTAATGTTATATTTTTCTATTTTATTTTAATTCTAATTATGATGAATTTTGACATGTCTTCCTCAAACACATATTTAATGCCACACCATGATATTTTTCTCGACTCAGACAGTAGCATGGATTTTCTGTATTTACTGCTGTGAAAAACAAAAAGAACAAAAGAACCAACAGTAGAAATCAATAATGTCAACAATTTGATCTTGTATTTCAAAAGTCTAAACTA
Source organism: Marmota monax (assembly GCF_021218885.2). Classification (NCBI taxonomy): domain Eukaryota; kingdom Metazoa; phylum Chordata; class Mammalia; order Rodentia; family Sciuridae; genus Marmota; species Marmota monax. The sequence goes on from NW_026693340.1 coordinate 5,960, forward strand.
TGAAAGACCCAGGACATAAGCAATAGATTTTAAAAAATAGATGAAGAGGCAAGATATTTTATTTCCTGATAAAAAAAAATTCTCAGAAATAAGGGACATATGGACTTGCAGAGAAACCTTGAACTCATAAATTAAACTTGTTTTTGGGAAAATGGACTTTTCCTAACACACTAGGTAGATCAATATGTGTGTGGGAAGGAATAGGAATCCAAAGGACTTCAGGGCAGTGGAAAGCCCATTGAGGTCTTAGCAGAAGGAATATGTGCCCTATTTTCTGAAACATTTCTTAATACATATCTGGCTCTTTAATGTTTTCTTCTTCAACACATCATAAACATAAACAATAATCAATTATTTAGAAAAAAATCTACAAATATGAGAAAGGAAAGTCATTTTATGGATACACAAATGATGTCAAGAAATAGATGCAGGAAAGAAAATATAATTCACCTTAAAAAGGACAAAATTTTGGGCTGGGTTGTGGCTCAGTTGTAGAGTGCTTGCCTAGCATATGTGAGGCCCTGGGTTCAATCTCCAGCACCACATAAAAATAAATAAAAATAAAGGTACTGTGTTCAACTACAACTAAAAAATATATATTAGAAAAAAGACAAAATTTAGACAACAGACAGAAGTGAAACTGGACAATAAATAAATTTGAAAAAAGTATCATTTCACTAGAAGTGATAATAATGTGACTTAATCTCTCTGGTATACTTTTCTCTCCACAAAATCAAGGCAAATCAAAATAATTAAGGAAAAAAGTATAATGAGCTCTACTCCTATTGAAATTGGAGACTGGATAACTCAAGGATGTTCCTGTTTAAAAACAAAATAAAATAAATCTGGATCAAAAATTGTTTTCAAACAGTCTATTTCCCCTCCTATCAGAGTAAGAAAAAGAAAAAATGGGGGCATGAGACCATTCAATGTAGAAATACAGTATAGGCCTAAAATATAATATACTTTAATAACATAATATTGTTGCAATGGAAATATTGAAATTCATGCCAACTAAAAATGGGATACTCACATGGAAGTTCTAATGTAAAATCAGGATTCCCACAGATAGCTCATTTGATCCCAGATACCTGGCAAATCCAAATTCCTCTAAAGCCAATTTGAGTGCTCTGTCAAAGAAAGCATTCAAAAATTGCACTCCTATCTTCCTACAGATTTAAATTAACCAAATATGAAGATTCAACAAAGTTAACTGAAAATTATAAGAAAAAAATACCATGGATATCAGAAGAAAGGTATAAAACCAGAATGACACCCCCAGGGGTTTTAGAAATTGAAATGATCTTCTTTATAATTTTAATATTTAAGAAGAATGACATATTTATCATGAAGATAAAATACAATAATAGCCAAGCAAAAGTAAAAAAAAATATCAAAAATAATAGAAAGAGGTAAAAAACATTACATATAAAAGTTACATGTTTAAAACATAGGGAAACTTAGGAGAGGGAAAGAGGAGGTACTGAGGGAATAAAATTGATCAAATTATATTGTTCTTTGTGTGCAACTATGAATATGTAACAATGAGACCCAGTATTATGTATAATTATAATGCACTAATAAAAATTAAATTATTAAACAAAATATAGCAAATCTGATTGTGAAGATTCACTATTAGGTGAAACACCACAAAAGGACAATCATAAACTACAAGCAAGATATCACATGAAGACAGAGACTAAAAATAGAAACACTTTTCCTTTAACTCTTAATTATAGGTATAAAGGAAATTTCTTGTCATTTGCTAATGGAGGAGGGAAAATGAAAAGCTTTATTCACAGACAGATTGGCTACATATCAGGGTTCATGGGACTGTGCTGCTCTACAGCCTCAGGGGTGGTCCTGGAAACTGTTGAAGGAATATCCTCTCACTGAACATTGCTTCAAGCAATTCATGGGCTTATCCATTTAATGTGAAGAGTAGTGACCTGAAATGAAGAGGTCTTTGCTGACGGGTTAGAGTTCTGGAAGGAGAATACGTGGGAGATAATGACAAAGATGTTGTGCAGTGGTGGGGAGGTGGGGAGCTGTGAAGAAAAGAAGGGAGGTGAATTTATGTGATAGGCATGAAAAATAATGATACTTTTATTTTCCCTGGGTTAATATCAATCAGAGAATATACACACCAGTATAAGAAATTAAACTATGCCTACAGTTTTCTTGTTTTAAACTTCTACCAAAATTCCCCAAAGAAAATATCATCAAAAGGGTGCTGAACATTTTTTTAAATGGGGTAGAGAATTATATAGTTGCCACCTGGCAATCTAGTTGGGTATCTCTTCAATCTCTTCAGACAACCTTATCCAAATTCGATGAGAGGTGAATTAGTACAATAGGCATGCACTGAGAAGATCAAGGTGACAAATGACTCAGGTAATTCAGGCATGAGGGTCTGGCTCACTTAATGAGATAGGCTGCTTAAACACAGGTGATAATCAAGAGTGAAGGAAACCCAGACAGGTAGTGAAATGAGATACTGTGTATCAGTGAAACTTTCTCAATTCAATAGATGTCAAAAACATAACCTAAGGCTATGCATATATAATTAATCTCCGGAACTCATTTTAAAGGATTAAGAAAGAAAAATAAAGCCAATAAAATTACAACATCATTTTGTCCAATTCTGATAAGCTTTCTGTATAGAATGTATTCAACAATTTATCAGTCTAGAGGAGGAAATATCTGAAATGATTCTGCTATACACTTAACCTTATTTTCAGAGATTCACACTGAAAAGAGAGAAATCTGAAACCTTTAAAATAATTTACAGGAGAGAAGGCCTTCTAACCCTTAGTTGGATTCTTTGATGCTTTAGGACTCTTAAAATTTTTTTTCTCATAAGTATATATGTTTCTAAAACAGCATGAGAATATATCACATAGAGTGCAGAAAGTAGTTTTCACCTGTATCTAAGTGAATGCCTTATTTGATCATTAATTCAAAACTCACACAGACTTAAAAAATATGTAAATATTGTGGTCAGACTAGAAAAAAATGAAATGAGAAAACTCCATGAAGAGTGGGGTTATTGTCAAAAGGTTTAGACATTGATAAAAAGAGTAATCAGAAGCCAATGAAGACATGAAAATTAAAATAGGACCTTATGTATGGTACAGCAATGCAAGGACTTAACAAGTTAGAGAATTGTTTTGGGACTTATTAAAGAAAACCTAGCATCAAAAATAATGTTAACTTGGAATTGTGAGATTAAGACTCCAGGCCTAAGGTTAGGAATAATTACAGGTTTAAATTAAGCTACTGATTTAAGTTACTTGTTCCATAATTTATAGCCATCAGACAAATAAGTGGTATTTGGCATCTTGTCATGGGGTAAAAGGAAAGGGTCCAGGGCTCTATAAAATCTGGGAAAGGATTTTCATCACATCTGAGTAGTCTGTCTCTGATTACCACATGCTTAAAAAGCACTAGGTTAAGTGATTGAATGTTTTATTTTTTTCTCAATTTATTTTTTATTCTAATTAGTTATACATGATAGCAGAATGCATTTTAAGTCATTGTACACAAACGGAGCACAATTTTTCATTAATCTGGTTTTTCATGATGTAGAATTGTACCACACATGCAGTCACACATGTACCTAGGGTAATAATATTCATCTCATTCCACCATTGTTCCAGCCCACTACCCTCTCCTCTTCCCTCCCTCCCCTTTGCCCAATCAAAGTTCCTCCATTCTCTCCATGCGCCACCATTATGGATGAGCATCCACTTATCAGAGAAAACAATTGGCTTTTGGTTTTTTGGAATAGGCTTAATTTGCTTAGCATGATATTCTTTAACTTCATTCATTTACATACAAATGCCATAATTTTATTCTCTTTTGATGCTGAGTAATATTTCATTGTGTATATGTGCCACATTTTCTTTATCCATTCATCTATTGAAGGGCATCTAGGCTGGTTCCACAGTTTAGTTATTGTGAATTGAGCTGCTGTGAACATTGGTGAGGCTGTGTCACTATAGTATGCTGATTTTAAGTCTTCTGGGTATAGATGGAGGAGTAGGATAGCTGCATCAAATCATTGTTCCATTCCAAGTTCTCTAAGAAATCTTCATACTGCTTTCCATGATGGTTGCACCAATTTACAGTCCCACCATCATTGTATAAGAGTGCCATTTTCCCCAACATCCTTGTCAAAATTATTGTTTCTTGTATTTTTGATAACTGCCATTCTGACTGGAGTTAGATGAAATCATAGAGTAGTTTTGAGTTGCATTTCTCTAATTACTAGAAAAGTTGGACATTTTTTATGTATTTATTTATTGATTGTGTACCTTCTTATGAGAAGTGTGTGTTCAGTTCTTTAGCCCATTTATTGATTGGGTTACTTACTTTTTGGTGTTAAGTTTTTTGGGTTCTTTATATATCTTGGAGATTAGTACTCTATCTGATGTGAATGTAAAGATATTCTCCCATCCTGTGGGCACTCTCTTTATGTTATTGATTGTTTCCTTTGCTGAGAAGAAGCTTTCTAGTTTTAATCCATCCCAATTATTAATTCTTAATTTTATTTCTTGTGCTATAAGACACTGGAAAAGGAAGTCGGGACCTAACCCAACATGATGAAGATTTAGGCCTACTTTTTTTCTGTTAGGTATAGGGTCTCTGGTCTAATTCCTAGGCCCTAAATCCACTTTGAATTGAGCTTTGTGCATGGTGAGAGATAGTGGCTTAATTTCATTTTGCTGCATATAGATTTCCAGTTTTTCCAGTACCAACTGTTGAGAAGACTATCTTTTCACCAATTTATGTTTTTGATGTCTTTGTCTAGTATGAGATAATAATATTTATGTGGGTTTGTCTCTGTCCTCTCTTCTGTTCCTTTGGTCTACATGTCTGTTTTGGTGCCAATACCATGCCATTTTTGTTACTATAGCTCTGTAGTATAATTTAAATTCTGGTATTGTGATGCCTCCTGCTTCACTCTTCTTGCTAAGAATTTCTTTGGCTATTCTGAGTCTCTTATTTTTCCAAACAAATTTCATGATTCTTTTTTCCTATTTCTACAAGGAATGCTGTTGGGATTTTGTGGTGAGCCACTTCTGCCGTTTCTGCAGATTATGATCGCCATTACAAGATGACGCTGGCTCCGCTGTGGTCTGTGACAACTCCTTATCTGGGAGAGTTGGCACATGATTTTTCACCACCCTGTTCACCACCCTGTGAGAAAGCTCCACGCGGCAGCTTTGCATTGGGGCTTGAGATGCTTTATTAAGGCTGGGAGGGGCATCAGAGAGAGAGAAGAAGAAATATCAAGGGCCTGAATAAACTGCTGAAAGAAGATTCCCGAGTTGCGTCTTCCTTACGGGCAAGGGGTCGCGACAAGTGGTGCCGAAACCCGGGAACCAGAACTTTCAACAGTCAGGGGTGGTGCACCGGTTAGTCCCAGGTAAGTGGGATCCGCGACCAAAGCGGGGTTAGTCCCAATAAGTGGGATCCGCGATCAAAGCGGGGTTAGTCCCTAGTAAGTGGGATCCGCGACCAAAGCGGGACAGCTCCTCTGTAATGAAAGAGAGAGCCTTATATTTTATTGCAGCTGCACTGTGTACTTTCGCTCCTACTTTCGCTTTCTTTTTTTTGTGCTTCCTTTGTTGTTGTGTCATGGGTGCCGCATCTTCAAGTCCGCTTCTCCTGGCCCTAGATGGCCTGTTACGTTCCAAGGGACTGGAAGTGAAACATAGTACTTTACAGAGATTTTTACAGAAGATAGATATCGCTGCACCGTGGTTTGCATTTTCGGGCAGCCTTACTGTGCCTAGTTGGGATAAATTAGGCAAAGATCTTGACTTTGCTTCTGAGCAGGGCATATTAGAGGGTGGGGTGATACCCCTTTGGAAAATGGTCCGTGGTTGCCTTACAGATGGTAAATGCCAGGAAGCTGTGAGTGAGGGTCAAGCTATTCTTGAGCAATTGCATGAGGAAAAATCTGAAGGATCATGTAGTGAAGTGGCAGAGAGTATTAAAAGTAACAGTAGTGAGAAGGCAAAAGAGCCTGAAGATAAAAATAGGAGAAGGCTCTACCCAGACTTGACCGAATTAAAAACGCCTGAGAACACAAGCGACTCAGAGAGTTCTGAGGACCTTGATATATTGTTACAACAACTACATAAGATAAAAATGAAAAAGAAGAAAAAGGAGACACAGGGCACGCAGGCCTACTGTAAGAAGGGGAAGGGAGTTAACATCGGTCAACAAAACTCTGAGGAGGAGGAGGTAGAATATCTAGAAGAAGATATGGTGCCGATTGCCCCACCTCCGTATGTGGGGGGGAGCCAAGGTTCCGGGAGATCTTTTCATGCACAAGTTTGGAGGACAGTTAATACAGATATGGGACTTGCATACCCTGTATTTCAGGACAATAACAGGGGAAGATATCATGAGCCTTTAGACTTTAAGATAATTAAAACCTTGGCAGAATCTGTCCGCACTTATGGCATAGATGCCGCTTTCACTCTCACTCAGGTGGAGGGACTTACTAGATTTTGCATGACTCCCTCAGATTGGGCTAGTCTAGTCCGCGCTTGTGTTTCCCCAGGGAAATATTAGGAGTCCAAAGTTGGCTGTTTAATGTTTCTGGCAGTACCCAAGACTCGGAGCGAGGTAGGAGGCTTAAAATTTCTGCAAATAATTCACAATTATCTAATGCTACATTACCCTCCGCAGCAGTCCGTCTCCAATCTCCGTTCCTGTTTCTTTTGGCTAATGTTACATTACAGGGGATGCTTAATTGTTCTAATATTACCTGTTATTTGTCTGCGTGTTGGAATGGCTCCTGGACTACGGCAGTGATTATGAAAATTCCAACTTTTGTCCCGATCCCGGTTACTGCAGATCCAGAGTCATTTCCTATTGTTGAACTGATTAGAGCCCGTAGAGATTTTGGAATTACGGCAGCTATGGTGACAGCTGTGGCGATATCTGCTGCTGCAGCAGTTACAGCTGGAGTAGCCATGGCCAGCCAGGTACAAACTGCTGCCACTATTAATCAGGTTATTCAACAAACATCCACCATACTTGAATCTCAAAGTAGAATTAATCAACACATTTTTTCTGGGATTCTGGCTGCTAATCAAAGGATAGATCTGCTTCAAGCTCAAGTTGAGGAATTGTCTGACCTAGTACATTTGGGTTGTATTGACCAACGTGCATATTTATGTATAACCTCTGTCAGATTTAATAATTCCAGAAATGCCTCCCGCATCATCGGAGAGTATCTATCCGGAACCTGGTCCATGGCAGCGGAAGACTTGATCCAGTCTCAACTAACTCAGATTGCTGTTTTGAATAGCACCCGTGTCGAACCAGTGACTTTGGGTCAATTCACCAGTTGGCTATCCTCTGCCTTTTCCTTTTTTAAGGAATGGGTGGGAGTGGGCATTTTTGGGGCAATGTGTTGCTTCAGTGTTGTGCTCTGTTTGTGGCTTCTCTGTCGCCTTAAGGCCCGCAGTGCTCACGATAAGGCTATGATCATACAAGCTCTTGCAGCTTTAGAAAATGGCAACTCGCCTCAAGTCTGGCTTGCGCATCTTAAGCAGTAAACCTTTGTCATGGTCGTTACACCCCAAGTTATTATAACATTGCACTGGGATCGACATGACTTTCCTTGTTATTCTCTTAGTGTTGGAAAGCCCTTGCACTCTGCCGGTCTTACTGCCATTGCACGCAGACGGGTTTCCACACTAGTGCTTTTCTATCGCCTTAAAGTCTGTGCCTTTCTTTCAGGGTGCTGTCAACTTGTTTGTCATTATAAACAGCCACAGTTCAGCCTCAGCTATCCCCCTTCGTCCACCATCATCACGATACAGGATGCGAGGCAAGGCACTGCACTTGAGTGATCCTTGACGTGGACCTCAAGGAGAGCATGTCCTATTGCATGCGGGTTAGACGCGTCCACGCCCCGCCCCACGAAAAAAGGCGTCGGCTGATATGGCCTCAGATCTGGGGAAGGCGCCTCCTTAGGACTGAGTCATACTATGCAGCCACTTCTGCACAGTGGGATAGGACCTCTACTCTCGCCTGTATTGTTTTAAGAAAACAGAAAAGGGGGAACTGTGGTGAGCCACTTCTGCCGTTTCTGCAGATTATGATCGCCATTACAAGATGACGCTGGCTCCGCTGTGGTCTGTGACAACTCCTTATCTGGGAGAGTTGGCACATGATTTTTCACCACCCTGTTCACCACCCTGTGAGAAAGCTCCACGCGGCAGCTTTGCATTGGGGCTTGAGATGCTTTATTAAGGCTGGGAGGGGCATCAGAGAGAGAGAAGAAGAAATATCAAGGGCCTGAATAAACTGCTGAAAGAAGATTCCCGAGTTGCGTCTTCCTTGCGGGCAAGGGGTCGCGACA
>NW_026693341.1:0-14253 GCF_021218885.2 Marmota monax
CGGCCGCCCCCCACCCCCCTGCACCTGCCAGGTAGGGGAACTGTGACCACGCACAGAGCAGGCCCAGCGGCCTGCTGAGGGGCAGAGCCACCCCCCACCCCCCGCGCCTGCCAGGTGACCACCGACAGAAAAGGCCCAGTGGCCCGCGGTGGGACAGAGCTTCCAATCACTCCTGCAAGGTAGGCGGGCCTGCGACCCACCATCAGAAGAGGAGCAGCGGCCTGCTGAGAGGCAGAGCCGCCCCCTCCCCCTGCACCGGCAAGGTAGAGGGAACTGTGACCACGCACAGAGCAGGCCCAGCAGCCTGCTGAGGGGCAGAGCCGCCCCCCACCCCCCCGCGCCTGCCAGGTAGGGGAACTGTGACCACGGACAGAAAAGGCCCAGTGGCCCGCGGCGGGACAGAGCTTCCAATCACTCCTGCAAGTTAGGCGGGCCTGCGACCCACCGGCAGAAGAGGAGCAGCGACCTGCTGAGAGGCAGAGCCGCACCCTCCCCCTGCACCGGCAAGGTAGAGGGAACTGTGACCACGCACAGAGCAGGCCCAGCGGCCTGCTGAGGGGCAGAGCCACCCCCCACCCCCCGCGCCTGCCAGGTGACCACCGACAGAAAAGGCCCAGTGGCCCGCGGTGGGACAGAGCTTCCAATCACTCCTGCAAGTTAGGCGGGCCTGCGACCCACCGGCAGAAGAGGAGCAGCGGCCTGCTGAGAGGCAGAGCCGCCCCCTCCCCCTGCACCGGCAAGGTAGAGGGAACTGTGACCACGCACAGAGCAGGCCCAGCGGCCTGCTGAGGGGCAGAGCCGCCCCCCACCCCCCGCGCCTGCCAGGTAGGTGGAACGGTGACCACGGACAGAAAAGGCCCAGTGGCCCGCAGCGGGACAGAGCTTCCAATCACTCCTGCAAGGTAGGCGGGCCTGCGACCCACCGGCAGAAGAGGAGCAGCGGCCTGCTGAGAGGCAGAGCCGCCCCCTCCCCCTGCGCCGGCAAGGTAGAGGGAACTGTGACCACCATCAGAACAGGCCAGACCTGCAACCGAGAGACAGAACAGGCCCAGTGGCCTGAGGAAGGGTAGAGCCGCCTCCCCCCGCGCCTGCAAGGTAGGCGGACCTGCGACCCACTGGCAGTACAGCCCCAGAGGCCTGCAGAGGGGCAGTGCCGCTGCCTGCGCCTGCAAAGTAGACAGAACTGTGACCACCGACAGAACAAGCCTAGCGGCCCGCAGAGGGACAGAGCCACCGCCCGCGCCTGCGAGGGAGACTTTGCAACTATACAAGACCAATATAAATATATAGGGGGAAAATTCAATAGCACAAGAGTTTCACCAAGTAGAAAGGAATGCGAACAGTATGAAGAGACAAGGAAAGAAAGGACCACAAGCATTGCAGGTCAACTCAACGTTAGAAGAGGTAATAGCTGCAGCAGATGGAATGTCAGATAAAGAATTCAGGATATACATGCTTCAGATGATCTGGAGTCTCAAGGAAGACATCAGACAGCAAAATCAGACAATGAAAGATCACTTCGACAATGAATTACATAAACAAATCCAAGAAGCAAAAGATCAACTATACAGGGAAATAGAGGTTATAAAAAACAAACAAACAGAAATCCTAGAAATGCAGGAAGCAATAAGCCAACTTAAAAACTCAATTGAGAATACTACCAGCAGAGTAGAACACTTAGAAGACAGAACATCAGACAATGAAGATAAAGTATTTCAACTCGAAAAGAACATAGACAGCTCAGCAAGACTGTTAAGAAACCATGAGCAGAACATCCAAGAAATATGGGATAACATCAAGAGACCAAATTTAAGAGTCATTGGGATACAGGAAGGGACAGAGTTTCAAACCAAAGGAATGAGCAATCTATTCAATGAAATAATACGAGAAAACTTCCCAGACTTGAAGAATGAGACAGAACCCCAAATCCTAGAAGCCTACAGGACGCCGAATGTGCAAAATCATAAGAGACCCACACCTAGACACATTATAATGAAGATGCCCAACATACAGAATAAGGAGAGAATTTTAAAAGCTACAAGAGAAAGGAAGCAGATCACATTTAGGGGTAAGCCAATCAGGATAACAGCTGATCTTTCAACACAGACTCTGAAAGCTAGAAGATCCTGGAATAACATATTTCAAACACTGAAAGAAAATGGGTTCCAACCAAGAATTGTGTTTCCAGCGAAATTAAGCTTCAGGATGGAAGATGAAATTAAAACCTTCCACGATAAACAAAAGTTAAAAGAATTTGCAGCTAGAAAACCATCTCTTCAAAACATCCTTGGCAAAACATTACAGGAAGAGGAAATGGAAAATAACAATGAAAACCAACAGTGGGAGGTAGGACACTAAAGGGGGGAAAATAATCAAAGAGGAAAACAAACCATGTTTAGTAACATAAATAAACAAATATGGCTGGAAGAACAACCCGTATCTCAATAATAACCCTAAATGTTAATGGCTTAAACTCACCAATTAAGAGACACAGGCTAGTAGAATGGATCACAAAACAAGACCCAACAATATGCTGTCTACAGGAGACGCATTTGATAGGTAAAGACATACATAGGCTGAAGGTGAAAGGTTGGGAAAAATCATATCACTCATATGGACTTCGGAAACAAGCAGGAGTATCCATACTCATATCAAATAAAATAGATTTCAAGCCAAAGTTAATCAAAAGGGATAAAGAGGGACACTACATACTGCTCAAGGGAACCATACACCAACAAGACATAACAATCATAAATATATATGCCCCAAACAATGGTGCAGCTATGTTCATCAAACAAACTCTTCTCAAGTTCAAGAGTCTAATAGACCACCATACAATAATCATGGGAGACTTCAACACACCTCTATCACCACTGGACAGATCTTCCAAACAAAAGTTGAATAAGGAAACTATAGAACTCAATAACACAATTAATAACCTAGACTTAATTGACATATATAGAATATACCACCCAACATCAAGCAGTTACACTTTTTTCTCAGCAGCACATGGATCCTTCTCAAAAATAGATCATATATTATGTCACAGGGAAACTCTTAGACAATATAAAGGAGTAGAGATAATACCATGCATCCTATCTGATCATAATGGAATGGAACTGAAAATCAATGATAAAAGAAGGAAGGGAAAAGAATACATCACTTGGAGAATGAACAATAGGTTACTGAATGATCAATGGGTTATAGAAGACATCAAGGAAGAAATTAAAAAATTCTTAGAGATTAATGAAAACACAGACACAACATATCGGAATCTATGGGACACATTGAAAGCAGTTCTAAGACGAAAATTCATTGCTTGGAGTTCATTCCTTAAAAAAAGAAAAAACCAACAAATAAATGATCTCATACTTCATCTCAAAATCCTAGAAAAAGAAGAGCAAAACAACAGCAAAAGAAGTAGAAGGCAAGAAATAATTAAAATCAGAGCTGAAATTAATGAAATCGAAACAAAAGAAACAATTGAAAAAATTGACAAAACTAAAAGTTGGTTCTTTGAAAAAATAAACAAAATCGACAGACCCTTAGCCATGCTAGCGAAGAGAAGAAGAGAGAGAACTCAAATTACAAACGTACGGGATGAAAGAGGCAATATCACAACAGACACTTCAGAAATACAGATGATAATCAAAAATTATTTTGAATCCTTATACTCCAATAAATTAGAAGATAGTGAAGGCATCTATAAATTTCTTAAGTCATATGATCTGCCCAGATTGAGTCAGGAGGATATAGACAACCTAAACAGACCAATATCAATTGAGGAAATAGAAGAAACCATCAAAAGACTACCAACTAAGAAAAGCCCAGGACCGGATGGGTATACAGCAGAGTTTTACAAAACCTTTAAAGAGGAACTAATACCAATACTTTTCAAGCTACTTCGGGAAATAGAAAAAGAGGGAGAACTTCCAAATTCATTCTACGAGGCCAACATCACCCTGATACCTAAACCAGACAAAGACACTTCAAAGAAAGAAAACTACAGACCAATATCTCTAATGAACCTAGATGCAAAAATCCTCAATAAAATTCTGGCCACTCGGATACAAAAACTTATCAAAAAAATTGTGCACCATGATCAAGTAGGATTCATCCCTGGGATGCAAGGCTGGTTCAATATACGGAAATCAATAAATGTTATTCACCACATCAACAGACTTAAAAATAAGAATCATATGATCATCTCGATAGATGCGGAAAAAGCATTTGACAAAGTACAGCATCCCTTTTTGTTCAAAACTCTAGAAAAACTAGGGATAACAGGAACATACCTCAATATTGTAAAAGCAATCTATGCTAAGCCTCAGGCTAGCATCATTCTGAATGGAGAAAAATTGAAGGCATTCCCTCTAAAATCTGGAACAAGACAGGGATGCCCTCTCTCACCACTTCTGTTCAACATAGTTCTCGAAACACTGGCCAGAGCAATTAGACAGACGAAAGAAATTAAAGGCATAAAAATAGGAAAAGAAGAACTTAAATTATCACTATTTGCAGATGACATGATTCTATACCTAGCAGACCCAAAAGGCTCTACAAAGAAACTATTAGAGCTAATAAATGAATTCAGCAAAGTGGCAGGATATAAAATCAACATGCATAAATCAAAGGCATTCCTGTATATCAGCGACAAATCCTCTGAAATGGAAATGAGGACAACCACTCCATTCACAATATCTTCAAAAAAAATAAAATACTTGGGAATCAACCTAACAAAAGAGGTGAAAGACTTATGCAATGAAAACTACGGAACCCTAAAGAGAGAAATAAAAGAAGATCTTAGAAGATGGAAAAATATACCCTGTTCATGGATAGGCAGAACTAACATCATCAAAATGGCGATATTACCAAAAGTTCTCTATAGGTTTAATGCAATGCCAATCAAAATCCCAACGGCATTTCTTGTAGAAATAGAGAAAGCAATCATGAAATTCATATGGAAAAACAAAAGACCCAGAATAGCAAAAACAATGCTAAGCAGGAAGTGTGAATCAGGCGGTATAGCGATACCAGACTTCAAACTATACTACAGAGCAATAGTAACAAAAACAGCATGGTACTGGTACCAAAACAGGCGGGTGGACCAATGGTACAGAATAGAGGACACAGAAACCAATCCACAAAACTACAACTACCTTATATTTGATAAAGGGGCTAAAAGCATGCAATGGAGGAAGGATAGCATCTTCAACAAATGGTGCTGGGAAAACTGGAAATCCATATGCAACAAAATGAAACTGAATCCCTTTCTCTCGCCATGCACAAAAGTGAATTCAAAATGGATCAAGGAGCTTGATATCAAATCAGAGACACGCCGTCTGATAGAAGAAAAAGTTGGCTACCATCTACATACTGTGGGGTCGGGCTCCAAATTCCTCAATAGGACACCCATAGCACAAAAGTTAATAACTAGAATCAACAAATGGGACTTACTCAAACTAAAAAGTTTTTTCTCAGCAAAAGAAATAATAAGAGAGGTAAATAGAGAGCCTACATCCTGGGAACAAATCTTTACTCCTCACACTTCAGATAGAGCCCTAATATCCAGAGTATACAAAGAACTCCAAAAATTAGACAATAAGAGAACAAACAACTCAATCAACAAATGGGCCAAGGACCTGAACAGACACTTCTCAGAGGAGGACATACAATCAATCAACAAGTACATGAAAAAATGCTCACCATCTCTAGCAGTTAGAGAAATGCAAATCAAAACCACCCTAAGATACCATATCACTCCAGTTAGATTGGCAGCCATTATGAAGTCAAACAACAACAAGTGCTGGCGAGGATGTGGGGAAAAGGGTACACTTGTACATTGCTGGTGGGACTGCAAATTGGTGCAGCCAATTTGGAAAGCAGTATGGAGATTTCTTGGAAAGCTGGGAATGGAGCCACCATTTGACCCAGCTATTCCCCTTCTTGGTCTATTCCCTAAAGACCTAAAAAGAGCATGCTACAGGGACACTGCTACATCGATGTTCATAGCAGCACAATTCACAATAGCTAGACTGTGGAACCAACCTAGATGCCCTTCAATGGATGAATGGATAAAAAAAATGTGGCATTTATACACAATGGAGTATTACTCTGCATTAAAAAATGACAAAATCATAGAATTTTCAGGGAAATGGATGGCATTAGAGCAGATTATGCTAAGCGAAGCTAGCCAATCCCTAAAAAACAAATGCCAAATGTCTTCTTTGATATAAGGAGAGTAACTAAGAACAGAGTAGGGTCGAAGAGCATGAGAAGAAGATTAACATTAAACAGGGATGAGAGGTGGGAGGGAAAGGGAGAGAGAAGGGAAAATGCATGGAAATGGAAGGAGACCCTCAGAGTTATACAAAAGTACATACAAGAGGAAGTGAGGGGAAGGGGAAAAATAATATAAGGGGGACAAACGAATCTCAGTAGAGGGAGCAGAGAGAGAAGAGGGGAGGGGAGGGGAGGGGAGGGGAGGGGAGGGGAGGGGGGATAGTAGAGGATAGGAAAGGCAGCAGAATACAACAGACACTAGTATGGCAATATGTAAATCAATGGATGTGTAACTGATGTGATTCTGCAATCTGTATATGGGGTAAAAATGGGAGCGCATAACCCACTTGAATCAAATTGTGAAATATGATATATCAAGAACTATGTAATGTTTTGAACAGCCAACAATAAAAAATTTAAAAAAAAATAAAAAATAAATAAAATCAAAAAAATAATAAAAAAATAAAAAAAAAAAGAAACCAATTATCAACCTTAGTTTTCATTTTTCAAAGTAATTAATTGCCACATCTACCACTATTATTTCCTGGCTTTTCTATTTTTAAAGGGAGACCAGTTTGCTATGAATGCTGAGGAGGTGGTTCCAGGGATATTAATCAGAGATGCCTACATCCCCGCTGCTTTCCTCCCTGTGAAGGCATAAGCAGGACTTACATACTTCCAAACACTCCCCTCAAGCATACATACTTACATTGCTTGCTCACGTTTTCCAGTATGGATGTGAAAACCTAACAACATAAAGAAAGATTTTCAACCAGAATTCAGTTGTTCTTCTCCACTTTTTAAAGGCCCTGACTGTACAGAAAGGATCACGCTCCATGTACAAGTCTTACACAGAAACTAGGGAAAAGGAAAAACCGCCCCAGTGCCTGTTGCTTTGCTGTCGCCAGCTGGCCGGGATGGCAAGATAAGCTGGGTTCAAAGGAGCTGGCTGCATCAATAACTAAGAAAATGGCGAAGAAACCATGCAGCATGCAAACATGATTTTCTAAGAATGAGGGCGGGACAGCTCAGTGACCCCAAGGGTCAGCTCCACACTGGCCAGTGCTGGAAAGAAAAAGAGAGAGAGAGAGCACACCAGGAAACCCCCTATTTATTGGGGAGAAGACATTTGATAGAATATTCCATCC
The DNA here is from genome assembly GCF_021218885.2 of Marmota monax. NCBI lineage: Eukaryota > Metazoa > Chordata > Mammalia > Rodentia > Sciuridae > Marmota > Marmota monax. The sequence continues at coordinate 7,431 of NW_026693341.1, forward strand.
AAATAAGGCAAAGGGTAGGGCTTCCAAGGGTGGAGTCTTGCTTGGTGATGTCTTGTGATCAGCAGATTGATTGACATCTTGGCAAGTTACATCCATCTCAGGTGCTGTGTGGGATCACAGGCAGAGCAAGAGGGAAGGCACGTTTGGGGTTGCACAGCCCAATCATCCTGCAACACCAGACCAGTCCTCTCACACGTTCAAATGCGCACAGCTCACACACAGCCCATGGCTGGCTGGCAACACTTTACCTCACATCTTGTCCACCATGTGCAATATGTGGCATTAAGTGTCACTGACTGCATACACTGGGAAGTGTAAACGGCATGCTTAGCTGTGTAATCTCTAACCCTCAACCCGTGGCCCAGCTGAATCGGTAATTCTTTTTTCAACGTTGTGTTTGAAGGTTTAACCTTTTCTTTATTATTTTGAGATGAAAATATTAAAAACTGTGTTTTCATTTGAGTACAATTATATCTCAAAAAGTTTGCATATGTACTATTTTCATTTGTTTTATTTCTAAATATGATTTTACTTTATCTTTTCAAATGTGTTCATTTTAGCATTTTTAAATAATATTTTTTATTAATTTTCATTATTAATTTGTAGTTTTATTATTTTATTATAAGAAAATGTAGTATTTTGTGATTTCAATGTTAAAATTTAAAGGACTATTTCTTTGATGCTTGAAAAGAAAGCAGGTTCACTGTTATCAGATACATATCTGTTAATTTCACTTTAATATACACTTTTTAATTTCCACCATAATCCCTAAGATGAAAGAACCAGCAAAAAGTCTAATTTTGATGTTTCTAAGTGTTTCTATTTGATGGGCTCTATTGCCTTCACTTCTTTTTTTTGGTTTAGTGCTCTGAAGGGTTATCTTGTGTTGAGGGAAAATAGAGTCAGTCATCTGGGAAAGAAATTATAGTTTTAGAGTAACTATTTTGGGGAATGGGAAAGGGAACAGGTAATATAATAGAGAGTGCTGGCAGCAGGGATGTCTTAAGTGAGGTTGGAGGCCATGAACATATCGGAACAGAAATCAACACGATTATGCAATTTTCACAGGCAGGGTTCCTCATGCATGGTTTAGCAGTGGTGCTGGGTTGATTTAGGATTGAGCTTTTACCAGACAGAACTGCAGGGAGAGAGCAAAGACTTAAGTGCTTGTGTACACTATTACATGGAGGCTGAAGAGGAAAGGAGGCAAACTCAGCAGACATCTATAAAATGAGATAAAATGATGAATCCAGGGGAAGAAAAATTTATGAAATTTGTAGAATAGATTTAGTGGGAAAGTAAAATGATAAAATTAGAGTGCTAGAAGATCAAGGGTCATAAAATGGTATACTACTTTTTAGAAAGGTATAAAGGGATGGTACTAGAGAATGAAATTGATCCAAATATGTGCTCGAGAGAATATGCCACAATGAAATCCACCATTCTCCATAGTGGGAACAAATAATGGCATTAGTCCTATGGGACTGAGACTCTATAATAGGGAAATGACAATAAGATTATAGAATAGAAAGGACTTCCAGGTTTTTTAAGTAGGTACAAAACATAATGGAAATAAGTAGTAAATTTTTAAATATAATGAATTAGAAGTTCAAGTGAATCATGGGGATTCAGGATGTATATTAGAAGGGATAATAGGTAGGTAAGTCTCCGGTATGATGAGTCTCAGGTTTGTGTTTGTCTCTCCCACTACACTGCACTTCCATGTGAGCAGAGTCTCTGTTTTTCTCTTGTTCTACATGGTATCTCCATCATTAACCACAGAGTTTGGAATATAGTAAATGCTCAATAAATATTTGTTGACTGAAAGAACTTAAGGAAAGATAAGTGTGAAAAATAGAAAAGACATAAGTTCAAAAAGTTTATTTCAATAAATTTTAGTATGCCCAAACAATGGAATACCTTATAGTAAAAAATAAAATAGCATTAATGGTACACAAATATTAATTACATGAGAAGTAAAAAAGAGAGATTCTAAAATTGCATCCGTTTTAGTATAAAAGCTCCATTTTTGGTAAATAACAATTTATTAAGTAGGTGTTAACATATAAGATTGTTTATACCTGGATGTCATGATAATGCATGATTTTTTTTATTTTCTTGATCTTGACCATTTATATTTATAAATATTCACAATCAACATATCATTATGGCTGACAGGGTTTTTGTTTTATTGTTATTAAAGATATGCACAGGTCAAATTAGGATCCAACAGATACATCTCCGCTCTAGTCACTAATGAATCTTGCAATTTTCTAAGCAGCAAGTGAAAGCTCTCCCATTAATGTGTCCCCAAGAACTGAATAAGTTAACTTCCTAAAGTTGAACCCACTTGCTTGAAGGGGGAATAACTAAGAGATTTGAGATTTTTCATTTCTTTTTTTTTTCTTTGTATAATATTCTTTTGTTTAGGCAACAAAAGCTTTCATTTTTGTTCCAATTTCTTATTCATGTTAATAATAAACAGCTCTGCCACGGATAGTCTTCTATTTTCACTTATTCATTTTTCTCACCAGCGGTCTTTTGTGATAAACATTTGTTGTTAAAGGATTGAAATAGCAATGAAGATTATCTCATCCTTCTCTTACCATACACCAAGGTATAGCATATACTATATAATATTTACTATATATTCCAGGCTAATTCACTAATTTTTCTTCCTACTATTCAAGAACTTAAGTGTTTTTAAATGACATTATCGAGTTAAGATCTTTTTACCCAATCTTTTCCAATTGGTTGAGGTAACCAAAAAAACAAAAGATAAAAATGAGGTCTCAAACACCAAAATATAGACTCAGAGAATAACTGAGCTTAAAAAGACCTTCAGACTTATCTCAACCAACCATTTTATTTTGTGAATAAGGATGGAGAGGAAATGAATTGCTAGTTAGTGCCTATTTCTTAGCCAGTGTGTGCATTACCAGGCAGGGTCTACATGGCTAAATTAATGCCTTTTTATACACTTTTTCTGCTGTAACTATTTCCTTCAGGAACAGACATAGTTATTATAAAGTTCACATGCCAAATATCAGGATCCTCTCAAACATTTTAATGTCACTGTCAAGTTCGTTCCTTTTTTCTGCTAAAAATTATCATTTAAATATTACCAAATAATTTTCTGCAATTCCTATCATTCAAGTAGTTTTTCTACCTTCATTTGGCACAGAGCCAAAAGCTTATCATAGAAATGGAAGCATTTGATAAAGACTAAGCATAATTTCCTTCAAAATGCACTTAGAAACCTTTTTCCAAGGAGTTCCACCAGAACAAAGATGTTTTTAAGCAGTCCTGAATATTAATATTCTGAATATAAATGAGCCCTCTTACTCTCCTCATATTTCTTATGGAAAGTGATTGCCAAACTTCACACAACACAGGCATATATAGGGATATAAACAATTTTTTAAGAGATCCAAAAGAATTATTTTATATTTCTTGAGACTCCAGTTTCTCTTGTGAAAAAAAATTAATAGTGATATTTATTTTGGGCACTTAAAAACTGGTCTTTTCCCACTGTAAATGTAGCCTTCACTAGCATTAAATGAATGGTATTCACAAGAAAGATTATAATTGCATTAACCCTCTTTGAAATAAATGAAGAGAGCTACCTTGTAAAGGAGAATCCTATTAATAATTGATGTTTTGCATTTCACAGCAATAAGGAATTTTATTGTAAAAAATAAATGATTTTACCTTGAAGTTCACAAAATTATAAAGCTGCTTATAGACACTCACTTTCCAATGAGTGATATCTTCATGTCTGCATTTGTTTCATAGCAGAAATGTCTGCCTTCCTGCCTAAGCTCTAAACTCTCCCAGCAGCCACATCTTTGGCCACAGCCTTTGCTACTTTATTAAATATGCTGCAACTGATTTCCAGAGAACTAGCTTAGAAAGCCTTTGGTAGTTTTTACTCAAAATATATCATGATTCCAAAGCCCTCAGGACAACAGCCAAAGGAGAGTTATTACTTGCTTCTAAATATTTGTGGCTGAAGTGGAATACAAATAAAAGGAAAGAGCTCTTCTAGCTCCATGGTTGAGATACCGGGATTGTTAAATGAAAATAATTTTTAAAGGCAAAATTGTTATTGTCATGTAGATACAAAAATGGAAACCCAGCAGTGATTTTATTTAACTCATCAAATTAGAGAAATTCCAAAGATAGGTTCATATATAAAGAAGATGCATTTGACATGAATTTACAAATGGATGAAAAACTATCTTTTTCACAGTAGAAGCATAGTTGTCCCTCCACTGAACCAAATTATTTGTTCCACTATAGACCACAATTATTTACACTGCTGTCTAAAACTTGAGGAGTTGTAAAATATCTCAAAGAAATGAAAGTTTTGCAGCCTCCATTTAATTAGAATCCAATAACTCGAGAGGTTGTGCTAGAAAAAAAAATGCATACAATTCATAAAAGCAAACAATTTTCCCTTGACTCAAATACAAAGTATGGACATTTTAAGAATAATCTAAACAGGTAATCAGCTTATCCAAGAGGTCAAGATAGCAGAAATTCTGAAATGTTAGGTGAAAAATATCATGAGATATACAGTATATGCTATTGCTTCTAGCTATATTCAATGATAGGAAGACAATGAAATAAATATTCTGTTACATAATTGCCATTAAAATGAGATTTGCTTCTGATTGGAAGAAGTTTGTAGGATTGAGTGGGAGGAGGTAAAACACATCTCATTTTAATCCAAGGATAATATCAGGAAACCTGTATGGAGAATAAGGTTCCACAGCACATGAACATTATTACCACTGAAATTCTGTTATAGTACTCTTTTAGAGATTTTGATCCCACTAGTTTGGTGTCTAACTCTAGACTGATAACTAAAGCACCAATAGGGATTTTACATAGAAGGACCACATAACCCTAGATGCTATAAGGGAAAATCAAACAGGTTTGGATTGTAGTTATACATTTTAAAAAGAACATATTAGAAAATTCTTCTCAAAGAGGAAACAAGTTTCTGTCCTATGGGGAAAAAAACAAGAATATCTGGAATATAACTATCTTGATTGATATTTTCTTGAGTTTTTGATAATTAGTTAACATATAATTTCATATATGAATGAATGAATGAGTAAATGAGATACTTTATGCTCTGGCAGCTCATAATCATTTTGGGGGAGAGACATGAAAAAAAGTAGCAATGAGTAGAAGGAAGGCCAACATTCTATGGGAGAATTGTTGACCATTCTCTAATGCACCCTCACTGGATGGTTACTTGCAAGGGACAGTGCAGGAACTAATGGGGTCACATTTCACATTCACTCTTTTTGCATATACAAGAGCGAATGAGAAAATCAGTAGAGAGCAATGTAAAGGAATCAGGAATTTGTAATAATCTAGAAATCTGTGCCCATGACTAAAATAGAGAAGCAAACAATTTATTTTTGTGGGAACACATTCACTCTTTCTCAGGACAACAAGAAAACCACCAAATCTAAACCAAGGCATTTATCAGAAATGACTATCAGTTTCCTTCACAAAGCAACTTTGATTCTCTACCTGGTCAATTACTTCTCTTCTCCCCTCTGCTTGAATAAACCTATAAAAAACATAGAAGGGATAGCAGCCAGTACCAATTTTCCCTAAGCATCACTTGCTGGATATAATTGAGAGAAGACTCCCTGCCTTTCTGTGTCCCACCCACTTATACCACTCACCTCCCCACTCCTACCCACAAGCCTATGTATACTTTCTAAGTCCTACCAAGGATCTTTTCTGGGTATTGGAGACTATGCATCTCTATTCATGTTCAAATGTGTTACTTGATGTATTCAAGACGAAGCACAGCTTGTTTTCTTTCTCTCCTCCATTCTCCTCTTTTCCGTTTTTCTTTGTCTTTGTCCCTTTTATCCATTTTTCTTTTTCTATTATTTTATAGAGTCAGGGGGTACAAAAAAAGATAAACATTGAAAAAGGGAGACCTGGTTTCACTTATCACTCAACATTTACATATGCCCTCTGTGCTTAACTCTTCTGAGCTTCAGTTCCCCACTTTGCAAGCTGAAGGAGATAACGCTGATCATAATGAATCATAAGAATTTGCTAGCAATGCCCATAAGCTACTTACTAGTATTTGTAACTTAGTAAGTACTCCAAAAATGATAACTACTAATTATTATTGCTGCCACCAATAAAATCACCTACACATCCTGGGTCTATTTCCTTTTCCCTCACAATACTCTCCTTCGAATCCTCTTTTTTACTGCAGTGTTACATCAGGTAGAACTAATGATGCTGCTAAAGATGAAGATGATGAAAGAAATTGTATAATATGATGATAGAGATAAAGATCATGAAAGAGGAGGAAAAAAAGCAGAGATTCAGACATGGCTGTTCCAGTGTCTTACGGATACATGCTTGCAACAAGGGTATCATCTGCTGCAGAAATCAGGGCATGTCCCTGGCTCCTCTCTATCCCTCTTCTCTGACTTTGTTGCTTTGGGGACTGGGTAGGTCACAGGATCACAGTCTCCAGAAATGAGCTTTAAAAGCAGTTGAAGTTCAATGCAAATGGACACTTTCTTCCTTCAGAGGCTAAAGAGTTCATAACAATTCTGAGGGTTTGCTGTCTCCTGAAAGAAAGTCTGCTCATAGTTCTATGACTGATTATAAAAAAGGGTCCACATACTCCAAGTTTTTAATGATGAGCAGATTTGTAGATGAGATGAATTCTACAAAGGAAGCAAGCATAGTGCTCTGAGCAGAGGAAATTAGAAAATAAACTGGATCAGGTAATATTTCTGGAGAGTTGTCTGCCAGAAACGCAGAAGTT